>NC_081348.1:52854168-53056643 GCF_029784015.1 Lycium ferocissimum | reverse complement strand
TATGGGTATCATGGCCTCTCCGAACTCACGTTAGTTTGCTTACAACGACGTGAAAATCCACGAGGTGTAACAATCGTATAGAAGTTAAATTTGTTAAATATATGAATTTTTATGTGATATTTCTATTTAACAATATGACAGGCACAATTCCTGATAAGATTGGTCATGTTCATAACTTGAAGGAGTTATTCATTGAGGAAAATAAATTAACAGGCTCAATCCCTTTAACCTTATTCAACATTTCTTCACTTGAAGTGTTATATATGAATGATAACATGCTTGAAGGACTTTTACCAAGACAGATTGGAAATTTAACTATGCTTGCCTGGCTTACTCTTTACAATAATAAACTGACAGGTACAGAAATATATCTAATTCACTTCTTGTTAGAATTTCAGTTTTTCGGATTCTTCTACTAATCATAATCTTACTAAATATTGCAGGTGTAATTCCAGATGAAGTTGGTAATCTTCAAGATTTGTCGGCAATTTCATTGGCTTTCAATGACTTTAGTGGGTCCATCCCAATTGTTATTTTCAATATCTCATCACTTGTAATAATTGCACTCTTAGGAAACCACATTTCAGGTAATCTTCCTTCAACTATAGGGAAACCACATTTCAGTTTACCTAATGTTGAAGGAATATTTCTAGGTGGAAACAACATTAATGGTGTCATACCTAGTTCCATCTCAAATTTGACTAAGCTTACCGCCCTCGAACTCTATAGTAATGAATTTATGGTTCTATTCCTGAATCTCTTGGAAATTTAAGACAACTTGAAGCTCTCCACTTGTTCAATAATTCCTTAACAAGTGAATTGAGCTTCATTGCTCCTTTGGCCAATTGTAAACACTTGAGAAGATTGTTATTATCTTTCAATCCCCTAAATGCAATGCTTCCGAGATCCATTGGCAATCTTTCTTCTGTTCAAATGTTTGAAGCAGTAGGTTGTAATCTCAAAGGCAAAGTTCCAAGTGAGATTAGAAATATGAGAAAATTATTTAGTTTGATGGTAGGTCATAATAACTTTACTGGAATCGCCTCAACAACATTAAGTTCTGTGAAAAACCTTCAACACCTTTCACTTGTTGCAAATAGAATAAGTGGTCCTTTTCCAATTGTTTTATGTGAGCTACCGAACTTGAGCATATTAAGACTTTCACATAATCAAATGTGGGGAAATATTCCTAGTTGCTTGGGGGATATAACTACCCTAAGGAAGGTTTATCTTGATTCCAATAACTTCACTGCGAGCATACCTTCAAGTATATGGAACCTCAAAGATATTTTAGAGCTGAAGTTGTCTTCTAATTTCTTCAATGGCTCTTTATCATTAGAAATTGGTAACCTCAAGGCTGTAATACTTCTGGATCTTTCCTCGAACCAAATATCAGGAAACATTCCAAGTGCACTGGGAGGTCTACAAAGATTGATTCAACTATCTTTATCTCATAATAGAATTGAAGGATCTATTCCCGATACATTTGGGGAACTCATAAGTTTGGAAGCATTGGATCTTTCTTATAACAAAATGTCTGGTGTGATTCCAAAGTCATTAGAGGCACTTAAGCAGCTAGACTCCTTTAATGTCTCATTCAACAGGTTACACGGGGAAATTCCGAGTGGAGGACCTTTTGTTAATCTCACTTTTCAGTCCTTCATGTCGAATGAAGGATTGTGTGGCAACCCACAAAAGCATGTCCCAGCTTGCTTTTAATTCAAAGAATCGTTCAAAAAAAAAAAAAAAAAAAAAAAAAAAAAAAAACTGATATGGATTGTTGCCTCATCAGTTATCTTTGTGATAGGGCTTGGTTCAGCTATAGTTTTCCTGTTGATGAGACATCGGGGTAAAACAGTCAATGCTGAAGATGAGTGGTTGCCTGAGGTAGCACCACAAAGAATTTTTTGCTATGAACTTCAACGAGCAACTCAAGACTTTGATGGAAATAACTTGCTAGGTAGTGGGAGTTTTGGTTCTGTTTACAAAGGGACATTGACAGATGGGACCGTAGTAGCTGTTAAAGTTTTCAATGTACAGCTGGAAGGTACATTTCAAACCTTTGATAGAGAACGTGAAATTTTGCGAAACCTTCGTCATAGAAATCTCACTAAGATCATTAGCAGTTGTTGTAACTTGGATTTTAAAACATTGATACTTGAGTATATACAAATGAGAGCTTAGACAAGTTGCTATACTCTCGAGATTATTCTTTAAATATAATGCAAAGATTGAATATCATGGTCGATGTTGCATCTGTTCTGGAATATCTCCATCATGGTTACTCAGCACCGGTTATTCACTGTGATTTGAAGCCTAGCAACGTGTTACTTGACAATAACATGGTAGGACACCTGACTGACTTTGGCATTGCAAAACTTTTAACTAAGGAAGAATCTGTTGCTCACACTACAACCTTTGCCACAATTGGTTACATTGCTCCAGGTAAATCCTTTATTTAACTTGTAATAAGGTTGTGGATTAATAATGCATTATGAGTGTTTTTGTTGATATTTTCTTTTGCAGAGTATGGTTTGGAAGGCCTTATATCCAAGAGGTTTGATGTTTATAGTTATGGTATCATGCTGCTGGAAACTTCCACCAAGAAGAAACCTAATGATGAAATGTTCACGGGAGATTTGAATTTCAGAAGCTGTGCGCATAATTTGCTTCCTGATGAGTTAGATCAAATCATAAATGTTGACTTACTAACACTAGATGAAGAAAACTTAAGTCAAAAGTTGCAGTCTGTGTCATCCATCATGGAGTTAGCCATGAATTGCACAACTAATATTCCAGTTGAAAGGATGAACATGATTGATGTTGTAGCAGCATTGAAAAGGATCAAGCAGAAGCTTTCTTCCTGTAATTGAATTATCTAACAACATGACACTAGGTACTTTTCAAATTCTTCTGGTAAAAAAAGGTTATAAAGTTCAGTAGCATTTAACCATCAGTTATTGTTCCTTAATGTTATTGCAGGAGATTGTGGAGCTATTGGAAGTTAAAAGGATGGAAGCTCATTTATTTCATACTTCAAGAGGTTGCTACAATTCTGAAGACTACTATTATAGCCGCTGATAGCTTGTGTGTTGTTTTCTTTTTCTTGATGATCCATATTTGTTTAAGAATTTAAACTTTTTCCTCCAATTTTGTGCATAACCATAGCTTTTTCTTGTGTAAACGAAGAAAGCATTTCCACAGTGAATTTTCTAAGCACCCTTCAAATTTGACAATACAAATAAACATCGCATGTAAACCATTTAAATAAACAATGTCGAATCGATTATGTACCTCTCAAGTTCTCCCAATTATTCAACCAACTAATCTTTTTTTTAAAAGAATAGATTGGCAAAATATGCATATTCCTTGATAGTTTTCACTAGTTACTTTGATATGGGAGTTCCTTTCTGTTATTGATCTAACCATATAAAATCAAGGTTTTACCTTGTAATGGAATTTAACATGCATGAAGGAGAATTTCCATAATTGTCACAGATAAATAAAGAGTCAATAAGAACATACCTTAGACAGAAAAGGAGAGGTGGTACTGGAGTGATAACATTTCATCTCCGGTAGCTACTGTCGTATGCTTGGAATACACTCTAAGCTTTCTTAAGTCGAGCAAGTTCTATTCTGCCCTGACCCGTTACTTGAAGGATCAACAAAATTCACTGCTTCTTTTACGCAAAGCATTCTCCATTGCTTTAGGCTTTTTTTTTTTTTTAAGCAACTAACGATAGTTATGTTGTAAATATGTGTGTCCATTAAGTTACTTGGAGATGAAGTTTGCATTTGATTTACTTGGAGACCAAGATGACTTGGCCGCCAAGATATTACGTTGGTTACTTGCCATCAAGATAATAACTTGGTGGCCAAGTTATTTTCTTATTATAAATTGGAGGTTCTGAGGTTCTTTTACTTTGTAATATATGAGAAATATACAATGAAATCTCTCTTAAGTTAAAGATTGAATAATATATTAGTCTTTTTCCATTTTTTTGCACGGATTGCCCTTCTTTTGGGGTGGTCTTTAAATTTTGCCCCTCATATTTGTGGTCTCTAAGTTTTGCCCTTCGCTTGGAAAGGTGGTCGAATACTTGAGGTTTTGGGTTCGAACCCTCACTCAGGTATAAAATAAAAAAATAATTTCACAAGGCAGGGCTGGGGGGCATGTAACATCTTAAGGAAAAACTAAAGTTCTGTCGGATCTGATCCTATAACTAAAAAAAATAAGGTAGAACTTTTCCTTAAGGCATAGTTTAGTTATACGCTATGGGCGTATTTTTAGTTAAGGCATAACCAAAAGTATGCCCTATGCAATAACTTTTCCTATGCATAAACTTTCGCTTTATAAAATGCAAACTTTAGTTATTCATGCTTAAAAGTTTCGCTTTAAAGATACTTTTAGTTATGTCTTATAGACACAATTTTAGTTAAGGCATAACAAAAGTATGTCCATAAGCGGAACTTTTTTAACGCATAACTAAAAGTTTGCACAGCCTAGAAAAAAAAAAAAAAAAAAAAAAATGTGCCTCGAAGCAAGTCCCGCCCCTCCAAAACATAACTAAAAGTGTATGGGAGGGGGCGGAGCGAAAATTCAAACTGCGCGCGATTTTTTTTTTTTTTTTAATTTTTTACTGAGCGGGGTTCGAACCCGGAACCATGGGTTTTGGGCGAAGGCAAAAATTAAAGACGACCAATTTGAGGGGCAAAAGTTAAAGACCACCCCAAAAGAAGGGCAATTCGAATTGCCCGTCTTTTTCTATATACTTGTCTTTGGTATATTTACTTTATACCCTTTATTTTATAACACGATATCAGCACAAGACTCTTCCATCTTGAGCAAATATTTTGAAAATATGACGAAAGTAAGAGTTGCATCAGGAATTCCTTTTAGCATCTTTCGTTTCTTTTTATTGTTCCCTCCGTTGTATATAATATCGTGAGGGTCATAAGTTCTCTTTGCTGAGATCTTTGAGATTCTGACTATGTGGCTCGGAGAAAGATGATTTCCAACCTTACTTGTTTGTTGTGACTAAATCTTTGGCATGTATTTTGCCATAAGTAAAATTGTTATTATGGAAAAGAGCTAATAAATTCATGGCATTCACTAATAAAAAAAAAGGATTTTTCGACCTAAAAAATGGCTATTTCCGACCTCATGAGGTCAGTTTTGGCAAAAAACCGACCACAAAACCGATCTCAAAATCAAATCGGAAAAGAGTGGGTCAGAAATATTACCGACCTCATGAGGTCGCAAAAATTTTTAAGTCGGGTATTAATTAGATAAAGTACCGACCTCATTAGGTCGGTAAATTATATTCATAATATAATGATATGAGTTTACCGACCTCCTGAGGTCGGTAATTTATATGAATATATAATATATTGTTTTAGATTTCCATCGTCGTGAGATCGGTATTTCACAATTTCTGCAATATATTTGCAGAAACCTGACCTCATGAGGTCGGTAATTCATAATTTATGGGAAAATTTTGCAGAAAACCGACATCATGAGGTCGGTAATTTGTAGTTTCTGGGAAAATTTTGCATAATACCGACCTCATAAGGTCGTTAATTTTCAATTTCTTGAAAAATTTTGCAGAAAACCGACCTCATAGTTTCTGGGTAAATTTTGCAGAAAATCGATAAGGTCGGTATTCTGCAAAAAAAATTGGTAGGATCTAGCTGCTATTCCAGCTGTCCCCCCTATCAAGATGAAAACAATTTTATATTTGACTAAAACCAGCTCAAATAGCTGCCAACAATTCACCAAACTACTACAAATACATAAAACATTAAGCTACTTCAACAAACACATATATTACAACCACCAATACATCAAATTCAATTCGAAACTACTTCAAAGTTGAATAAAAAATCATTCAAACATTGACAAAAGACATTAAGCTACTTCAACCTTCGCAAACATCAACACAACATTTAACTATTTCAACCTTTGCAAACATCCAAAAAACATTAAACTAGTCTACACTAAGTTAGTCTACAATATTAGACTACTTCACCACTCGCAAACATCCACAAAACACTTACACAATCCACAATTCTGCCACAACATTAACATTTAAACATGGCTTTGTGTGTTTGACACGTGAGTCCCATCATCATCTGCACCACTAGATTGAGTACGGGGGGTTACGAGTATCATCAGGACATGAGGGAATCCCCCTCGAAGCAAGTAATGCGTCTAATTGGGCCCTCATACCGTCAAACTGCATGTCCCTCCACCTCTCCCTTTCCTCCGAGTCCTGTAGCTAGCTAGATAGCTCAACAATCTTTTTCTCCATGGCCATAACACTCACTCTATCGAACGACTCGGTATTGGAAGAATGTAGGCCTTCCAGGGGCGACCAGTATTGATGAAATGCACGATGTGGCATTCCGTAAGCTGTGCCAAACCTAGTGGGACCACCAACACTCCCAAGCCCCCTTTCCTCTATTTGTTCTTATGTCAGCTGTGTGTTGGGTGGCTGAGTACGAAGACACTCCGCCTTTAAATGTTGATACTGATTCTAAAATTAGAAGGTAAAATTAGCAACCAACTTAAATCTCGAATTCAACAGAAAAAACTATCAAACATTTAGTAAACAACCAAAACAGAACATGGTTGAAATCAATACTACTAACAATTCAACTAAAACAAGGTCGAAATTAATACTACTAAAAGGAAAACAAATCAATGCTACTAACAATTTTTCTTTCCTTCAATATCAACTTGCATTCGGGGAAAGCCAACCTGCATAGTTTTTACTAGATCTTCAAATACTAATGAACTGCTATAGCTATTTTCTTTAGTTACTTTATGGATACTGCCTAAAATATTTAGATGTTGAATCTATAATACCCGGATTCAAAAATCTAGCAAACGAGAAAAGATTACTTAAGGCACCACGAAAAATCTACCAAAACTTGGGACTTCAAGGATTTTACACTTTTTTCCCATTTTGTTACTCATCTTTAAGAAGATTGTATTTCATGTCCTAATGACTTCAAGCTATCACATTCATACTCCTAAGATTTCTTTCAAGAACTTCTCCCCAAATTGCCATTGAAGTTTCATAATTTAGCCATGAAATAGTTTATCACATTTTCATAAGGTATACAATCAATTTGCAATGCGTAATATATATATCATAATTTGCTTCAGTGGATCTATTATTGAAACATCACTATAACTTGAATGTTACAAAACTAAAAATAAAGATCAATCATAATAATGAGATAGGAGCCGGATCCCTGTTTCCTACAGTTTGTTGGTTGCATCTCTGGTTCTTCCTTTCAACATGTTCTAAACTTGGGTGGCACATCCTATATGCTAGCTCAAACCATTATGCAGTTTACTTCAATCCATATACAAACTAGATGAAGTAGATGAAATTACATCTTATGTCTGTTGATTGATATAGAGAAGTGACTACACTGGTGCAATCAATCAGGTATGCATTAACCAAGCAGTTTCCAAGTAAGCCACTCGCTGAACAACTTAATCTAACAAACAAAATATGAAAAATGAAAGGAAGCTTACGTAGGTCTGCTTAGCCCGTTCCTCACACCACTCATCTGGATCATTAGTGTTTGACTTCTTCTTCACGTGAGTGATCTTGAATGCCTCATCTTAAGGCACTGGCGTTCCCCGTTTTAGTTCCTGCAAAAGAATAAATTGATAAGACATAAAGAAAATAAAGTAAATTCACAATCCTACAAGTACACTTAAGGTAGACTTGCCAGCTTCCTCCTCACGGCCTCTTGGCTCATAGTCCCACTAGTGTGCAGGGAGCCACCCTTCATTGAATTTCTAGCTTTCTTCCCTATTTCACTCAGTTGTAAGAATCTTTCATTAGTTGCCCAGTAATGGAGTAGCTTGTCATAGTTTTCAGGAAGGATCCACTTAGGCTTCTTGTTAGATTCACGAACCCTTCCTAACATGTCACATAGTAAGCGCTGAGCTTTCTTCTTGAAGTTTTGAGTTAGCTGCTTCTCATGTTCCGGGCGCCAGACACATTTTTCCTGCAATGAAAAGTAAATGAGTTTAGTGGTGATAGAAAATTCTGGAGTGACCAGGTTGAAGAAGGTGAGATTGCAAGAGGGCATAATATTGAGCAAGAGCAATCTAGTGATTCTTCAGCATCAGTAGATCCGATGGAAATCATGGTTGGCAAGAATTCAAGTGAAGAAATTGAAGGCAAAAACAATTCTGAGGAACAGACTGTGGTTCCTAATGTGGAATTTAGCACTAAGGCACAGATTGGTGATAATATGCAAGACGCAGATGAGCATATGCAATTTTTTGTTGGGAATGGTTTGGGTCTGTAGTGACTAATTTGTATTCTCATGATCCTAGTCTAATGGGATATGAAGAGGTACAACATAGTCTGCTGGTTGTTGTTTCTTCTGATGACACTAGAAATAGATAATTTTATGTTGGATATGATCTAATGCATATATGGTCATCTGGTGAGGTGACAAGGTACCTGATGTGGTCTATTCAGCTGACTCAAAGCTGCAGAGCTGTTGGTTTGAGTTGAGTCATGCAACTGGAAGAGATTAAAAGGAGGAATTAATTTCTGGTGTGATGAAGAGATTTTTTTAAAGGGCGGACTTGGAGAGTGGTCTGATTGCTGGTGTGGAGAGGAGAATTTTTTGCCATCATGCCCAAATCCTTAGGGAGGAGGACATGGTGGTGATTTTTTATCTAACTCTGTGCTTTCTTTTGCAGGTAGTATGCAGGAAGTAACACAAACACCAGGAAAGAAGTACTACTGATCCAAGGAAATACAGGATCATTACATGCTCAGATATTTTGGTATCAATGATCCCTTCTATGGAAATGATTTGATATAACAATGGTTCGGCTGCTGTTACTTGTTTTCCATTGATCTTTTCTTTAGGAAATGACATGGGATGTTTGAAGTATTGCATGGAAATACAACAGTACCAGGAAACCAGGAAAACTGGAACATGTCTGTGTCACTGATCCTAAGCAAATGGGAAATAAAGTGATGCAACTGTGGACCAAATTTGATAACATGTTATACCCTATTCATCCTACTTAGCTTGGAAATGATATGGGAGTTATAGCAGCTATAAGGAAAAGGAATAAACAGGACACATGGATATATAATTGTTTTTGGGCAAGTAGCTGCTACTGGATTTCATAAGATGCAGGTTTTGCAGCATGGAAGTTCATCATATTAGCAACTGATTTTACTTACTGTTCCATAGATTCAATTCATTTTGAACATGATATGGGACTGTGATGGTTTAGAATAGAAAGAGGCAATGCGCTGATGCTACTGTCTGCAAATTTAGAGTTGAATAGGGCCATACATGATCTACTTATTGAATCTTCCTTAGTGGTGGTATTAGTACCTTATGGTACTCATTCCACTAAGGAGGAGACAGTACTTGGAAAGTGTATTGGTTCTATGAAAGATCTTCACAGGTTGGTAGTATTGCTATTGCATTTCAACAGATCTGGACAATGCAAAATGCAACAAAGACAAGATACAAAGACACAAGACAGGGCCATACATGCAAGACTTCAGCAGGTTCAACAAAATTGTTGTTTTAACACCAGAAAAATCAGTAAATAAGTAGCAGCAAAAAGTACAGAAGCAAAACATACAGCATGATCTTCAAAGTACTGGAAAGAAGCAGAATCCAGTTGCACAAGGGCAGAAAAATACTGGAAAGTTACAGGTGGCTGTAACAGGTGGTGAAGCTAATAAAAATGATTTTGAGTTACTTGATTCAGGTGCTCAGAAACATATGATGCAACATGAAGGAACTTCAAGTAAGAAGAAATGATTTGGTTCAAATATGGGATTGGTATGTTCTAATGTTGGTACAAAAACCTGCATCATTTTTATGGTACAAGCTTATGTGTCATATTATTTCACAAGGTGGATGATGGTTGCGTGGGCATATGGTGTGTATCATTGAGTTGGTGCATACTTGGCTGCTGATGATAACTGGTCAACTAGGAGAGTTGGTGCAATTTGTAGACATCAGGAAAGCCTATATTGGTTTTCTGGTGCAATCTTGGTGGTTGGTGGCTGCTGGTGTAGGAAGGAGAAAAAACTGGTCTGAAAAGAAACTGTATAGCTCCTACTTGTACAATTGATCTTACTCATTCAGGAATTGATTTGATGCAGGAGTGGTTCAAAGTTAAAGTACTACACTGGTTCAGGTTGATAGCAGACTTTGTTTGTGTCAAAGATCCTTTGCACTCAGGACATGATTTGATACAAAATAGGTGCTGCTATGTATTCAGTGATTTGGTAGGGATCTGTTGGGAGCAGCAGGTGATTCAAGTATGGAGGAATTTCCTTTAGAAAATGGCTGGTGTTTTGCCAAGGAAATTGGAAATGCAGATTGCATGCAATAAAAGGGACAAGAGGAAATTTGGAAAGCTTGATTAAAACAAACATCGGGCATGGTGATAATTTTTTACACTAACAGTAGCTTCTTTTTTGCAGGTTTAAGTTCTACATGGCATCTCAAACTCTTCAGGAAAGTTGAAATATGACTGTACCAGGTGCAGCAGTTGGATTCTACAGAGGAAAGCAGCAATGGGACAAGAATATGTATTGAAATATGACTGTACCAGGTGCAGCAGTTGGATTCTAAACTAGAGGGGTATAATTGACTCTTTTCCCTTAAATAAAAATAATAAATGCATATACCTTAAACACATAAAAGATCTGTCTCTGGCGATTTGGTGACATCTGGCCCCAAGTAGGTGAGTCTTTAAATAGTTTTTCCATCTCATCTGTAAGGAGTCTTGAAGCTTTGTCCGGTAACCAACTACCAAAAATATAAAATTAAACACTTAGAGAACAAACAAAAACATAAATAAAGAAAACCTTGCAGAAGGATAAATCATACCCATATCCCGCAAGCTCGATGATGAGTTGCCCTGATGAGTCATAAGATTCCAGTTATGGAGCACTGACGCCTCCAGGTAAGTCATTTGTGGTAGGAGTGTGAGGTGCAGAACTACTTTCTCGAAGGACAAGACCCGTAATCTCGTACTGTTCAGTAGATGATGAAGAATGATGTGATACAGTCGGGCTGGGCGTAGCTGTCGGTGTACCACTAGACGACGCCCGCTGAGATCCGAGAGTATACCGAGTGAAGCCCTGTGGAGTAGCATAACCTGGTGTGGACATCATCGAGGGGCTCAGGGGAGACACCTCAGTAAAGCCTTGTCATGGAGCTATATAGGGCCGACCAAAGCTGTATAGAGGTGGAAGACTATATGCAATGCCGTTCATAAAGGGGTCATGAGGCAATGGAGCGCCGCGTGGTGGGAGACATGGTGACGGGCTTCTATCTCTAATCACAAGGTTTTTTGGTGTTCTCTGGGGAACCCCCGTCTCCTTACTCTTCTTTGTTTTCTTACCCCTCTTTTCACCTGCCATCTATAATATATGTAAGTATCGCAAATATGAATTAATAGAAAAGCATGTTGTTCAGTCTTAGATGTTCAATCTTAGATGGACTAATCCAATCTAAAGCAGCACCTGTGTTTTCTGGTTTGTAGGTACAAAGGAAAACAAAAACGTCATTACATAAAGATATTTGCTGGTGTTTTTACCTTTGCCGAAGCTGCTGCTTCCCCAAAGGATCCTTTAAAACCTTTCTTCTTTATCCATCCTGACCCTGAAACAGAACATGACATAGAGAAAAATTGAGTACATCACCAACTTACAAGGTCAAATATTTGGCACTAACAGAATCCCATTTGTGAAACCCCAAAATTTATTTAATCTTATAGAAGTAGGGCATTGAAAAAATAAAATTCTCTGAAAATGCATGGTAGCTAGTAGCAACACAAGAAAGTTATTTATTGAGTACTAGAAATTTTTTGTATAATTCCTAGTAAATATCGATTACACTAACAAACAGAAGAAATAGCAAATGATATAGAATATCAGATACAAGCTGATGTACTAGAACCAGCAGTTGGTATGCACATTACAGGCCAAATTCATGCATACAGGATTTCAACAGATGCAGTACACTTATTATTGTTTTCAACTTTTGGTTCAGTTCTTGGCTTATTTCATAGCTTTTTGGAAGGGCTGCTACAGCTCAGAAATAGCAGAGTTTGCTGGTGTGATATGCAGCAGTGGCTATTCACAATATGATCACAAGAGGCTACTCATACAAGATCTTAACTACTGTAGAATTTTCAGAGAACATATGCAGCATATAGAAGCAGTTTATTGGCCAATTTTTTAACAAAATCTGCTGACTTTCATGCTATATCGTGCTCAAACCACCATGGGAAGAGAACATGGTGGTTATTTTTACTAACTCAGCTTTCTGTTTTGTAGGTCTTTGCTATGCAAGGAAACATATAAACATAAGATGGGCTGAAAACTGGAAAGATGCTTGTATCACTGACCCTAATCTTGGAAGTGAGGTCTGGTTTCATTTTTACAAGACCTAGGTAATTGTTCCAACTATGCCACTTGCAAATTCAAATCAGAAAATGAGCTTATGGATCCAAAAAAAAAGTAGTAAAGCTATTCATTAAAATGAAAACTTCAAAACACTGATAGTATACAAAAACAGAGTAATAAAGCTAAACCATTCCAGATAGAACCTATAAATAGGAAGTAAACAATCATCTACTAATTTTAAACATGTATGAAAGTATAAAAAAAAAAAAAAAACTTACTAATTGCTATTAATCCTCATCCCCATCTCCCTCTTCTGACCATTCTTCCTCATCAGTTGTTTCGTTTTCATTATTACATTCATTCACCTCTGCATTAATTTCTTCTGTATTTATTTCTTCTAATATGTGTTCTGCATGCTCTAAATCATCTTCTAACTCATTGTCAACTGTTTGGTGAACAATTGATATGTCGTCAGCCTGGAACGCAACTGGAAACACATTCTCCACTTCCACTCGACCTACAGGCTTGACTTTAATTACCACCCACCAAGCAGACTTATCTCGACGTAAGGGATAAAGAGAATAGTACACCTGTCTAACATTTTGTGCAATAATGAAAGGATCATAAGCCGCATACTCCCTCATGTGGTTTACTTCTATGATGTTATACTACTTGAGTACCCTTTTACCTCTATTTGGGTTTGGATCAAACCACTTGCACCGAAAAAGTGCAATTTATTTTTTGCCACCACCAGAGTACTCCAGTTCTAGGATCTCCTTAATTACACCATAATAATCGACCCCCCCCCCCCTTGGTTTCCATCCCCACCTTTAACCCAAACCCCGTTATTGTTAGTTTTCATATGCTTAGATAGTTCTTCGGTAGTAAACCCGAAACCATTTACCACATATTTGTCCATAGAATAGACCATACCGGGTCCCCAAGATATGTCCTTTAAAAGTTGGTCATGGTAACCATATTCTGTACTTTAAACCTATTAATAGTTAAGAAATAGTAAGTTAGCAATAATATAATGTGCACTTTTTAAATTATGTTAGTCTTGCGAAAAGGTTGTAACACTTACATAACCGTTAAACCACTTCCCAAACTGGCGTACACTTTTTCAAAGCCATTTAAATGCACAAAGTAATTGTCCGAAAAAATGGAGTTTGAGTTAGTTGTTATGCCTTGTACTTGATATTTAGTGCAAAATACAACTTACTCATAATAACGTTGAACTTCCGGGCAATTTAGCAAGACATGTATCTATGCAGATTTAGACTCCATATCATTAAATTCTCTTGTACGTTTTTTTAAACCCGAGCTAGGTCGATTGAAGATTGATATCGGCTTCGCTAAAGCATCATTCTCACCTCCTTCATAATGTCGATTTGGGTCCGTTTCGTAGCGTGGCACATCATCCCCAAAGTAGTAAGAACGAGAAATGAGTTGTTTCCTTAGCAAGATAGGCTTCGCAAATTGAGCCTTCAACTCTATGTTTCTGCTTGATACCCCATTTAGACTTGCCAATAGTTCTTCATAATATTATGTTAGGCGTGAATTTATTGAAATAAATTGGTAGAGAGAAATAAATAAAAATTTACACCTATTACCTCTCGAAGGGATACATCCAACGACAATGAACTGGGCCTCCAAGTCGGCTTACCGCAATACGAATTGGAAGATGTTCCATCACATCGAAGAACCCCGGTGGAAGAATTTTCTCCAACTTATTTGTTATTACCGGAATATTCTGATGCATCCGATCCAAGTTGTCTACCCTCAAAGTGCCGGAACACAAGTCTTTGAAGAACAAACTAATTTCTATCATAGGCTTCCAGATTCGGGTAGGAAAACCACTAAATGCAATGGGGAGTAAAGTTTCCATAAACACATGACAATCATGATTTTTCATCCCATGTAACTTCCTTGGCACCATATCAACACGTTTTTCCAAATTTGATGCATACCCATCAGGCATCTTCAAGTTCTCAACCCATTCATAAATCTTTCGCTTCTGATCCATTGTGAATGAATAACTAGCCTTACGACGAACACCCCATTCCGTTTGTCCTACAACCATAACTCTCTATACCTACAATATTCCTGTAAGTCCAATCTAGCCTTTAGATTATCTTTTGTCTTGCCCTTGACATCCATCACTGTGTTGAACAAATTATCAAAGTAATTTTTTTTAATTTGCATGACATCAAGATTATGCCGGAGAAGATTATCCTTCCAATATGGTAACTCCCAAAATATACTCTGTTTGGTCCAGTTATGTGAAAGCCCATACCCATCGAACTTGTACGGTGGTTCTTCAGTGACTTTCGGAAAGTTCTCAACCCTCTCCCAAATTTCCTCTCCTGAAAGTCTTGGAGGTGGATAGTTTTGTTCAATCGTGTTGTTCTAAACGCATTTTTCATACTCCTAAACTCATGATCCATGGCAAGAACGTGACAATCAAACCATGAATTTTTTCCCATGTTTTAAAGTGAACGATTTAGTATTCTCCACGATGAGGACAAGCTAACTTTCCGTAGTCATCCACCCAGACAACATTCCGTAGGTAGGAAAATCATTAATAGTCCACATTAAGGTGACCCGCAAATTAAAATTCTGCGTAAGAGAAACGTCAAACGTCTCAACCCCTTCAAGCCACAACATTTTCAACTCATCAATCAAAGGTTGCAAGTATACATCAATTAAATCTTTTGGATTACGTGGGCCAGGAATGGTGCAATTAAGAAATATATATGGACTAATCATACACAACTCAGGTGGAAGATTATACGGTGTTAAGAAAATCGACGAGAATATGGTGCGGCGAAACGAATGTGGAGTGAATCCACCGAACATAAACGACAACAATGTTTCGTGGTTCAGCCGCAAAGTCTGGATATGTTGTGCCAAAATGCTTCCAAGCCTCTCCGTCTGATGGATGACACATAACACCAGGCGGCCTTCTATTTTCACTGTGCCATCTCATATGAGGAGCGGAGCTATTTGATGCGGACAACCTCTTTAACCTTGGTGTGGGGGTAAGTAATGCATCGCCTTAACGGCAACCCTCTTCCCCCTTTTTCGCTATGAGTCTACTTAAAACGAGCTCTTCCACAAACTTACAAGATTCTGACCTTCGTCAACCCTTATAGTATAACATGCATCCATTTTCACAACAATCAATTCTCATCGATTTGCAGTCCTAACTTAGACACTAATCTTTTTGTCTTATAGTAATTTTCAGGTATCTCTAATTTCGAGTCAACTAATTCATGTATAAGGCCAATCACAACATCCATTGCCCCTTGAGGAACATTCCAATATGCTTTAATGCTTAATAATCTAACAGCAATAGACAATTAAGAGTGGGGACTCCCTTTATATAAAGGCCGACTAGAATTTTTCAACTGTTCAAAAAAACGACTAGCTTTTTCATCATGGTTACCGGATTCAAAATCGGAATGCATCCCATAAGCATCTTGAACCATATCGTGCATTCTAGAATTTTGGACGTTAGGTTCCACCGCTCTACTACTTTCACCAACAACAAAGTTTTGAAATCTACCAAAATTACTATCCGTTTCTCCCTGACTAGTCCACACTGTATAATTTTTTTCAAAGCCGTCTTTATAGAGATGAAGCCTAACAATCTCTGGTGTCTCGTAATTCTTACATTGACATTTCACACAAGGGCACCTAACCAAGCCATGAATTTGAAAAGTTTCAAGTGTCATTGCATAGTCAACAAAAGCATCAACACCGTCTACAAATTCTTGCCTCATCCCCCATCAGCCGTCTTTTGTCCTATTATACATCCAACTACGAGATTCTATCTACACAAATAACACCAAATTTGAAATTGTTAAGGAACAAATTCAAAGAATAATTTAAGTCAATGTTCAAAACCTAAATCACCAATTGCCCTAATTATCAATTAATGCTTCAAACTAGGAAATATTTACTAGATCTTCAACAGTGACCCAAATCACCAGTTTCCCCATACCACATTACATAAATCTTATAGAGAAAGATTTCAATCTCATAAGTACCCTTTGGCTAAAATGAACCTTAGAATCACAAACTCATCAAAAACTCAGAAAATTTCAAACAAGACCCATGAAAATTTACACCATAAACCTAAGATACACTAAAACATGGGTATATGCATGGACCTTAGAGAGCAAGATATTGAAGTACTCTTTTGGCTAAATGTGCCTTAGAATCAAGAAACCATCACAAATTTAGAAAATTTAAAACCAAACACAAGAAAATTTGCCCCAAAAATTAATCATAAACACACAAAAAAAAGAACCTCAAGGAAACATGCCAAACCATTTGCTTGATCTCTTACCCTAATATCGAAATCAAACATAAGAAAACAAGTAGCGAGAAATGACTGAAAGCTAAAGAACACTAAAGTAAAGAGCAAACCGACCTTAATCAGAAATGATTAAACTTCAACCTTAAAAAGTAAGTATTTTGACTCTCGTATTCTGAACTACTTCCCACAAATTAGGTGTTTAGTCACTAGCTCTCATTTGTATTTTGATAATAGATCTTATGAGGTACAAGCTATATTTAGCAAAAAAAATTATTGCAAGCTACTTCCACTCAAAATTTATTGTCAGCTACTTCCACTCAAAATTGAACACTGATTCCATTTTCAAAATGGGTTTTCAAGAATTTATTTAATACCATTTATGTGTAATTGCGTTTAGCTCTTATTTCTTTCAGCAAATTGAAGCACATAATGTCAACTTCAGTAATTGAAGCATGTAAAAAAAAATCCCATCTTTATTCTCATCTTTCTTGATTTTCCACTCCAATTGAGTGTAATTTCATTATTTTTTATCCCCAAATGGCCAAAGTAATATTTAGAGAATTTATTCAAGACCCTTTATTGGTAATTGCATTTAGCATCTTCACTATTTTCTCTGATTCCCCATATAGCAATTGCAAAGTAAAAAGGAGAAGGAAAAAAAAAAGCTCCCATCTCACCTCAAATGGTTGATGATAACTGGCGACGGCAATGGCGGTACTGGGTATGGACGACGGCGACTCCTTGCAATGATGGTGACGTCGACGGCGTATTAGGGTTAGAGAGAGAGGGACCTCAAAAACGTAAGAGGAAAAGAGAGAGAAATGGAAAGAGAAGGGTTTAGTTGGGGCTGTTTTAATTTTATTTGCCTAATATTACCGACCTCACGAGGTCGGTATTCTTTTAAATTAAAAATAAAATTATAATACTTAGCATCAAATAAATTTCCGACTCTGGTAGGCTTGATCGACATTATTTTTTCAAATTTTGGTACAATATTACCGACCTCATGAGGTCGACTTATTTTTTTTTAAAATTGAAAAATAAATATTATGACTTTACCGACCTCATGAGGTCCCTTTTTTTGAGGTCAGGAAATCCTTTTTTTTAGTAGTGATTAGTATTGTATTATATATCATCCATAATGGATTTTGGATGTATGTTACTATTACTTCGTATGCTTGGATTCTTTTGATCTCTGAATCTTAAATGGTTCGCTTGATCATTTATGCCTCAAATTTTGTTCCTAAAGAACAATATTGTTAAGAAAAATTGTGATATTAATTTCATAATCCTTAATGGCTAAGAATGAAAGTTTACAAGAAATACATGATCTTCAGAAGTGATAATATCTCTTAAATATCGTTATGATTAAATTCATCTATGTCTATAACCACCAGAAGTGGTAATATTTTTTTAGGCTTTAGTGGCCTGTTGAAGATATGTTAGAGAAAGATTCTCTAAATTGTATGTATGTCTCGATTGTTCCTGAAGTAGCAATATCTTAAAAAAGGTTCTAAGCTGTCACGATTTGATATTTGATATGGCTAAGCCAAGTCTAGACAATTATGTTTCATTCTTGAAGAATGAGATTTTTTTTTATAAATGTTACAAATACAGATTCATTCCCTAAAGTGAATGTGACAGTATGTGGTAAGCTTATAAATGCGGACGTGCGTATGGTTGTGAAATTATCACGACTCATCTCTAGAAGAGGTAGAACAATTGAGTTAAAATATTCGAATATTCTACGTCGATTCAGAAGTAGTAAACTCAAAAACTCTACTCCTGAAGTAGTAGAACTTTGAACTCTACTGCCGAAGTAGCACAACTCTGAATTTCCTCCAGAAGTAGTAGTAAGACTCTGAATTCTACTCTAGAAGTAGTAAGGCTTTGAATTCTACTTCTGAAGTAGTACAACTCTGAAATCTACTCCCGAAGTAGTAAAATTCTGAAATTTACTCCCGAATTAGTAAATATTCTGAAATTTTACTCTTGAAGTAGTAAGACCATAAAATTTACTCTCGAAGTAGTAAACCTTTAAACTTTACTCCCGAAGTAGTAAAACTTTAAACTTCACTCCTGAAGCAGAACGAACTGATAAAATATCTGAGAAATATTCTGAAGCAATGTCGTCTTGTGCTTGAGCCAAATAACGAGCTATTGATGAATATCATATTGCAAGCACATTTGAATAATCGGGTTTCATTTCCCGAAGTGAATGAAGAAATACCACAACCTGTCTCCTGGAGAGATAAAATACAAGGAATATACATGTTATTTTTGTGGTATGAAATTAAGACATAGCAACACGTATCTGTCGTACATAGAAACGTCTTTAATAATTTTATTAAAGTATCATTCTAAGGCAAAAGGGAGCAAAGTAGAATGATTGCTGCTATAACCACATTAATACATTATGTTTAGTTGTTATTGATTTCCTCGAAGGAAATAATAATTAATGTATTTTCCCCTGAAGGAATTAATAACTATGTGGTTGCCTCGTTGATACAAAATATTCAGATGTTAATGATGACTCTCCCTGAAGGAGATGTTTAAAATACTGAAGTTTAGGACTTAATGTTTATTTCATGACACCAGTAGTGTCTAAATCTACTTTCATGATACCACAAGTATCTAAGAAATATTTAGTAGTAAAAACTAATGATCAAGGGCTTTAGAAATGTAATTGTTTATCTACAAGTATCACGACACCAGCAGTGTCCAAATAATATCTAATTATGGTAAATAAATTATAGTCTCTCAAATAGAGTATATATGATAGCATCATTCGTCCTATATCGTATATATTGCGATCAGAACACAAAATTGTAATAAACCTGAAGTTTACTAGCAATAAAAATGGTTATCATATTGAGACTATAAATGATTGGAAGATTGAATATCTTCAAGTTACCACGGGTAAGAAATACGTATGTGAAACGTTACCTGAGCATGATAAGATCACATACCGCAATAAACCAGAAGTTTATTGATATAAAATCTCATGCAATATTAAATCAGAAGTTTACTAAAATAAATAGCACACGTCATAGTAAACTTGAAGTTTACGAATACAAATAATTTTTCAGTTGACATAACTGTTTTGCCCATCCTGGTTTAAATCGAATGTGCTAATTGAGTATTCGGAATATATTGAAGAAATAGAAGACTCTTCAAGATTTCTTTTGTGGTGCTTGTTCTCATGATAAGTTGATTACACCAGCTAATGTTGAGGTTGAATCCCCTAAATTTTGGAAAATATAAAAGGTGAATGTAGGCCCGTTCGCTGGTAATGTGATGTCTTAAATAGATGCATATATAAGACGGTAACATGTACGTTTATTGTCAACCCGCAATTTGACATTTACGAAGTTGCTTGCTCAAATAATTGAATTGGGAGCATAATTTTCAGAATATGTAATCATGACAATTCATCTTGATAATGTTGGTTTATATTCAAGATGGTTTGGCATTGAATGCCTGCGATATATAGCTAAACCATTACTTATGAGAACAAAGCTTCATGTGCCGGTCTGAGACATAATATATTGCATACAATGGCACTTATATGCTTCAGACCAATAAATTATGATAAATTCTCCCCTACCAATTGGTTCAGGTTCAAGAATCAAATATTTTCATCTAATAGCTTTTGATGTGTGGTAGATGATTAATGGATCTACCACGTGCACACAGATGGATTTTTCTAGATGAAATAAGGATATACGTTAGTTTATCTAACATGAGGGGGAGACAATAAGCAGCTAAGAAACTTGTTGTGAATTATCATCAGTATGATCCTCATTCAAAAGATAATTCAAGTCAAATGCTAGAAGCATTTGCTGACCCTAAATTAATCTCATATTTCAGCTACAAATGCTTCTAATGTCTCTGAAGGACAGAGTCCACAAAGATGCATGGAGCATGGTAGACCAATCGGTTCCAAATGTAATAACCCTTGAAAAAGGAGATGAGCAAATGATCAAAATGATCATAATGAGGAGGCAATGTGCTCTTGAAGAGCCTACGACATAACACTTCATGAAACCTTCTGGGAGGTTCAGGTATCTGAAAATAATGAAGTGATGAGATCTCAGTTAGTTATGTCGAATTGCGAACCGATACAAAATGATATCTCGTCGATGATATCTTTGATACAATATGGGGCGCAATATTGTAAAAGATAGTGAGGATCTAATTCTACGTCTCTTAAAGCATGTACGACGTAGAAATAATTACCAAGTGATATGATACATCTTGGTAAGCGTAAACTTTATTGGATCAGCAGTCCAGATATTACAAGTTCTTAGGGATCTTGTTCATAATCCTTATATGGATTAAATTAGATAAGGTGAATATGATTTAATCACCTTAGTGGATATTCATTGACGAAGGGAACAAAGATGATCATGTTTACCCGTGTCTCTTTATGATAATCAGAACATTTCAGATGAATATTATTGGAGCTCTTGAAGAGTTTCCAAAAGCGGTAGATTATCTGCTAAAAGAAGTTGAAATTAGAAAATTGAATTGGTCCTAAAGTACCATATCTTTGTGCAATTGATATATTTATATATCTTGCTATAACTATGAGCATGATAAAAGTTTCAATCTTACGTAGAGATATCGAAATAAGATCAATTGCATATTGCAAATGAAAGCCCTAATATAAATATGTTTATCCTAACAAAAGCTGTCAAGTGTTTTTTTTTTTTTTTTTTTTGGGGATATTCAGGGCATACATTTGATCGACATAAGAGTTCGATCCAGACATGCTATCTATTTCCATGAAAGATTACTGTCATACCATGTTATTTACATGATAATAAATCATAGAAAGACAACAACTGATTTGAAGCAAGTCAAGAATTTACTTGGCGTGACTGCGACAATTCTATATGACGATGATGCAACTCTATCTAAAGAATGAAGATGCAGATGATCAACCGGATTGTCAATGATCATTTGACAAATCAGATCAAAAAGGTTCTGCCAACCTCAAGATATGATAAGTTGGCACACAAGATCGGAGGACATTATCTTCAAGAATTATGTGATGGTTTAATCAGGGGGAGTTAAATACGTGTTATACTCTTTTTTCCTTAACCAAGGTTTTGTCTCATTTGGGATTTCCTAGTAAGGTTTTTAATGAAGCAGCTCTCAAAGTGTATTACTAGATATATGTACTCTTTTTCCTTCATTAGAACTTTTTCCCACAGAATTTTTCCTCATAAGATTCTAACGAGGCACATCATCTAATTAATGGACATCCAAGGGGGGGAGGTGTTGTAAATATGTGTGTCCATTAAGTTACTTAGAGATGAAGTTTGCATTTGATTTACTTGGAGACCAAGATGACTTGGCCACCAAGATATTACGTTGGTTACTTGCCATCAAGAAAATAACTTGGCCACAAGTTATTTTCCTATTATAAATAGGAGGTTCTTTTTCCTTTGTAATATATGAGAAATAAACAATGAAATCTCTCTTAAGTTAAAGGTTGAATAATATATCAGTCTTTTTCTATATACTAGCCTTTGGTGTATTTACTTTATAGCCTTTATTTTATACTCCCTCTGTCTCAAAAAGATTGACGCTTTTCACTTTTCGAAAGTCAAACTTTTTAATTTTGACCGTGTGATTTAACATAGAATCTTTTATTTTTTCGAAATAAAGTTTACATGAAAACTACATAAAAAGTACTATAAGTCACCATCATTAATAATTTAAAATATTTAAAAGACGTATGAAAAAATTACGGTAAAAAAAAAACTCGTTTAACTCTCGAAAAGCGAAAAGTGTCAATCTTTTTGAGACGGAGGGAGTAACAATTTACATATTAATTAAGCATTCAAAATATTACAAAACATGCTATTGCCTGTAGGGGCAAAGCATTCAGGTGATGGATGTGTAGTTCCATAAGCAGCAGCAGTAGTACTAATATTACTAGACTGGATGTCTCGCAGGATATTTTGGTTACCATAAGTAGAAAGCATATTAATAGTTTGTACATCAAACTTCATAACAAAAAGAGTTCCTCCTCGACAGTCAACTTCAAGTAGTGTTAAGGTGGAGGCCTCGTTAGGTAGATAGCTTTATTGAAACTGGACTGATTAGGAGCTTCCTTAGCAAGCATATGTGCTGCTGTATTCCCTTGTCTAAAATTATGCCTGATCACCGGGGCTTCAACTGCAGCGTTAATAACCTGCAATCATGAATAATATCATCGTAAGTGGAGGTGTTTTGTTCAATGCATTTAATAACCTCCGTCGAGTCAATTTCTATTTCCAGTGGTGTGAGCTTGTATATGGATGTCATGCACAAGCCTTCCATATAGCAAGGAGTTCTCCATGCTTGTCTCCACAAATTTGAGTCATCTATCCATTGCTTTAGACTTGTCTCCACAGCGAAAATTGTACTTCGGTCAGCATGAAAGCATAGCTGTAAATTTCAGTTTTTGCAGTAATCAATCCCCAAGCACTAGTATATTGTGTTCCCAAAATAGTGGTACTTATCTAATAAAGGTGATGCAGTGATATCATATTTGTTAATAACGACATCTCATGGTATTACATTAGGGCCAGGACCGTCTCAACAACAATGGGGGCCTAACGCCAAACTTCAAACAGAGGCCCTAATTTTTTTAAAGTACAGATCGTCATATATATTTTTATTTAAAGTCTACTTTTCTAGTTTTTTTAGATGAGAAGTCATTAATTACTGTTTTATAATCGATTTGTTCTAACAATTCCTTTTCAATTGATAGTATAGCTAATTCATTAAATCTCTTAAGGTATTATTGATGTTAGATAAGATTTTATCAATTAACTTCTCTCGGTTGAGGCAACAGTTTATATATAAAATACATCTTTAAGGAAAAAAGGAGGCCCCAAAAACATTAGGACCTCAAGCTATTGCTTTATTGGCCTTATAGTCCAGCCGCCCCTGAGATTAGCAACAGTCATCTTTTCGTTATAAACTCAGTCCAACAAACTCGAGTTTGCAGAAAGAAGAGCAGAGAAATTAAGCTGCAATAGTTCCAGCTGGTCACAACGAGATAAATGAAAATCATTTTGTCGAATTGATTTGTTAAATCATCCTAATATAAATTTGTTGGTATGATACAGGATAACATCTAATTAGGCAAACGGCTGTAAGGTACAAACATCAATACTTAATAATTCATTGTTCAATAAACATCTTTAGTCTGAATTAATTTTATAATTTTGTTTCCGTTGATCGAAAAGGTTCCGTGGTGCAATCGAATCTTTCATTTCCATTAGTATGAGGTTTTTAAGAATGAGTAAAGTGTAAGTCGTGAAGTTGAATAGTACTATGCTTTTCATGTACACAGAAAGAGAAGGCGACATTCAGTGGCGAAGCCTGAAACAGAAGGGGATTCAACGAAAAAAGTTCTTCTGGCAAAGGGATTCAACAACGTGTATATATATGCCAAAAAAAATCTTTTTTCTAAAAAATCTACGCCGTATAATATTTCAACGAAGGGGGTTCAGTTGGCTCCCCTTGCACCCCTATGGCTCTGCCCCTGGCGACATTCAAAGATCTTAGAAAAGATCAATCAACCTTGAGAAGACAAATATATAAATAATTAATAGTGTTACCGATTAAAAAATAGTTACATAAAATTGAATATGTTGCTCGCCCAAGCAGTGGGAGAACATCTATGCTCAAAAGTTGAGAGGGGTATGATCTGGAGTGTGGACTAAAAGTGAAAAAAGATAATACAATGGCCAGCCAAATATGGAAATAATAAAACTTCTACTTAAAATAGAGGGGGGCATAACTGTCAATTAAGGAACTTAACAATTAACTCAACAACCCTTTGTCACATTTCAGCTCCTTCTGGATCACATCAAATTCAGTAATTTCAATTTATTCTATAAATCCAAAGTATTTTGGGAAGTTTATACACCATTTAACACCAGCAGACACTATTAATACACATATAAGGATTCATCTATGAAGACCTATTTAGGCTAGCTAGAAAACTTATACGAAGCGTAAGAAAGTGAACCAAGATCCCAGCTGTGGTGAATAAGCTCTCCCTTTACACCTTCACCGGAAGCACCTAGCGCTACATGTAACGGATAGATGTGCTCGGGCCATGGGTGTGCAACTTTTGCATGTGGCGCCTTCATGTCATAGTTATTGACATCTTGATGCCTACACAGAAATAGCAACTACATAAGCTGAAAATCTCCAAGTTACTTGGTATACTTATACAGGTAACCCAGTAGTTTTGACCTAGACCCTGTATATGTGTTTAAAAAATCCACTAAATATGTACAAAAATTAAATTAAGAACTCAATTACTAGCACTTGAGATAGTTGTCATAAAATTCAGAAGTCATAAAGTTCAAATTCTAAATCCGCCTTTGAATGCCTATCATCTCACAAGCAAGGACAAGCAAGGACAAGAACATAAATTTAAAAGAGAAAGACGAAACTTGTATTATCATTTAACAATGTAGAGCAAGACTATTTCCAGTTACAGCATTTCTGACGTATTACTAATATGCATAACAGAGAGAGAAAGAGTATATCACTCAAAAATAACATATTAATGAACAAAACCACTCTGGTATAAGCAGGAGAATAAGAACTTCGTATTTACTTGAGAATCCTTATGCTTTCAACCATGAAGTAATACTAAAGAAAACTTAAAATGGCAAGGATCATGGAACAGAAAGAAAAGGACAAGGATGAGCAAAGAAAGCAGGAACAACTAAAACATGTCCTGTAAGCTTCACAATGGAAAAATAAAATCTGATTATTTCTGTTTGACGTTCCAAAGATGACGTGAAGTAAGATTTACATTCTAGAATAAGCATGTATTGAAAGCCGCTATCATTTTAACTGGCCTTTGCATTGACTTGAGTTTCAGCCTCCACATAAGTTCAATTAAATATCGATGCACACACCAAAAACACGCTACTTATGAGATCAAATGCTACTTTAGAGCAACTTTCTTATGGATATTAGCATGTTGATATATAGTGGAGGTACACATCAACCATGTCAATTAGCATTAGATCTATTTGATCACATAGTGCCTCTTTAAAAGTAGTACTTTTAATCTACTATGAAAGACTTGAAATAAATGAGCTTTTCAAAACCTTAGTCTTCGATTCACCAGTTAGCATAGACACAAAAAGTGGATATAAGAATGTACCTTCCACTGAGAAGGGAGTCCTTAAGCCAAGTATCAAACTCTAAAGCCCATGAAGCAACATTCTTGGATGAACCGAGAGCCCTTAAGTTGTGAGTAGCAGAACCAGAACCCATTATGAGGACACCTTCATCCTTGAGAGAGGCCAATGCTTTTCCCAGGTTGTAATGATGAGTACCATCCCTATTGGGCTGGACTGAAAGCTGGCAGACTGGAATGTCCGCTTCAGGATACATGAGCATGAGCGGGACCCATGCACCGTGGTCCAGACCACGTTTTTTGTCCTCGTGCACTGTCGGAAACCCAGATGCCATGAGGATGTCCTTCACCCTTTTTGCCAATTCTGGAGCTCCTGGTGCAGGGTACTTGAGCTGAAGATTGAAAATGAGAGAAATTGCATAAGCAGATTAGAAGGAGTTAGCATTTCGTGCCTGCCATGCAATTACTAGAAAAAACAGGGAACTTTTTAGGGATGTAAGTCCTGGCTATGTGCTTCAGCAAAATCCATATCCTGCTTGCATGATTAGAAAAATTTAACAACAAACTAATTGATCTCATACTATATCACAATTTTATAGCATAATAGACAAGGTACATTTCTTGTAAACTCAACCACAAACTGGTTGTAATGAATATCAAAAAATGTAGGATCCGATAACTCTTAACTATAGAAGCTTTACTTCAACATATACAGAGATGTCACAAAACCATCTACCTCGACTAGCCAATGGCACTTAATTAGGACACAAGGAAGAAAGGCATGAGACAGGCAAATCAAAGACGATTTCGACTGCAATCAATCTGTTAGATGTTGCAACTCACGGTTCCTACAGAGTCATGCGTTTGATATCCTTTTTAGCCCCTGCATCTTAGAGAGGTATATAGGCAGGGGCGGAGACACATTGGTAGCTGTAGGTTCGGCACAACCCAAAGAACTTTGGCTCAAACCATTTATTTGTAAAAATCATTTAATAAGTACATATAATCAATTCAGAACCTAGTAATAGAACCCATAAACTAAATATTCTGGCTCAGCCTCTTATAATATAGGGATCTAGAGATGGCTGACATGTTATGATCATATTATGTGATACTACCGATAACAACAACAACAACATACCCAGTGAAATCCCACAAAGTGGATTGTGATACTACCAATCAAAAAGAAAAATGATCATATCCTCTAATACTACCGACCAAAAAGAAGAATGATCATATTCATTGATACAATCAACCAAACAGAAAAATGATCTTATTCTTTGATACTACCAATCAAATATTAAAATGATCATATTCTTTGATGCTTGGAAATGTGGTGTCTCAACATAAGGAAATACTATTATTTCATTTTTTTTTTCATTCTACTGCATATATTCTCCATGATCCGAATAAATGTTTTACGACAGAGCTATATTCCAGATCTTTAGCGTTAATTCATCCCATGTTCTTCTAAGGTCAAACAAATTTTATCTAAGCAGATTTAGTAAAGTCAACCTTCATCAATTAACAGAACTAAAGATCAGGGTCGGAGTTAATCACGGGTTCGGCAGAAATTCCTTTACTGGGCGTTTGGAGATAAGAAGTGTATAATTTGGAAAAAAGTAGTACTAATTGGAGCTGTGTTTAGACATGAATACTAATTGGAGTTGGTTTTTGAAATTTTGTGAGTGATTTGGAGTCAAAATTGTGAAAATAACTTTTTTGGAGTTTTTCGAATTCTGAGTTGAATTCAGAATGAATAAAATAGAGATGAGAATTAAAGCAAGCACCTACCTGTTACATGGGCTGACGGAATCATTAACCATCGTGACAATATAATTAATTTCTAACTATGTAAATTTTATTTGGAATGTTCAAACAGAGGGTCAAAATTAACGAGTTTGAATCACAAAAAGCGAAAAGTATCATATAAATTGAGACACAGGGAGTACGATACAATACAAGAGGTAAAAACCACCAAGAAAATCATTAAAAAAAAAAACTGTTAAAGTACCTGATACATGGGTTTAGGAAAACCATAAAAATCATGAATAGTATCATGTCTACCACGAATAGAATTAACAGTTGGTTCAGAAGTTTCCCAATGTGCAGAAATAACCAATATTGAATTTGGCTTTTGATGATTCAAAAATCTTTCTTTAAAGCCTTTCAAGAATTGTCTAGCAGGTAAAGATTCATCAATTGAAAGTGTAGGTGATCCATGTGATATAAAGAAAGTCTCCTTAATTTTCAAAGGTGTAGTCATTTCTAAATCTTCAGTTTTTTCAATCTCTAAATTTGATTTTGTATCATAATTGTCTTCAGACAATGGGCTATTTATGGGATACGATGTTTTACAAATTCCCATTTTGTGTCTCTTTCTTTAAAAAAAATAAAAATATATGTTTTGCGTGTTCACCGACGCGTAGTAGTTATTTTCTTTTTTCGTCACCTACCGCGTAATCGTTGTTTTTAATTGACAACCTGCCAAGTAGTAGTCGACATGTCAAATTTTTCTGCTATAAAATATTGGAGTATGGTAGTAGTCTTTAAAATATTATAGAATAGAATCCAAACATGAGGGATTATTTAATTTACGAGTCAGTTTTTTAAATGTTAACTCACGTTCATCAAATTACTTCATAAGCATTTTTTTTTTTTGGGTTAATGATAAGGTCAGTAAATTGCTATATTGTTACATTTGTCTTAATTCATGTGGCACATTTTCTTTTTTAATTAATGTGTCCCAAAAAGAATGTAATTTTTCTATATTTAAAAATAATTTAATTTTATAAAATAGTTTATAACTACACAAATATCTAATACTTATTTTGGACCATATATTTCAAAAATCTTCCTCGTTAAATAATGTCACTTAAATTGTTACGGAGGGAGTAGAATCTCTCAAAAATATAAAGTTAGCGTAAAAATTATGTTTGACAACAGAAGAATGAGTTGAAGTTACTTTTAACTTTGATTAATTTATTTCCTGTGCGATGTAGGATAAGATCTACTCCCTCCGTTCAATTTTACTTGTCCACACTGGACTTTGGGCACCATTTAAAAAATAATAAATGAATTTAGTATTTTATCGTGATACACCATATTAATTGTTTTAGCGGGAGCTTAGTGCACCGAACTGTCTTTTTTTTTTTTTTTTTTACTCCATATTAATTGGTAGTTCTAGCGGACTTAGAAAATAATTTTGAAAAGAGTAACTAACGTTAAGGGTAAAACATGGGGAAAAAATTATTTTTCTCTTAATGTGTTAAAATGGACAAGTAAAAGTGAAACTTTATTCCTGCTGTAGTGGACAAGTTAAAGTGAAACAAGGGAGTATTTTTTAAGTTAGGCCACAAAATAAAAACTATTGATCGTATTCAAAATTTTATTTGGGAGACTATGAAGTGTGTAAGAAGTTGCACCTAATTAATTGAAAAACTATGATTCCCTAAATATAGTGGTGGACTTGGAGTCCAGGCGTTTATTTAAGAACCTAAATACTCACTGAGCTGCAATTCTTGTTAATAGGTATTGTCGTTTATCATATTAATCCAAAATATATTAGAAAATCCTACTCACATACGTGGTTGAATATTATGAAAGGATGGCATGTATGTAGAAATAATTTGCAATGGGTAGTATGAAATGGTTGCTTGTATAAACTTTTTGAATGATTCTTGGACCATTCAAGAATTTCCTTAAAGACAACAAAATATGTTGCTGGAACATATTTTCATCAATTGATGTAATGCGAAGGTATTATGTGCTAAACTGAGTTCTAACTACTGGCTAGATTATCTTGTTGATTTGTCTACTACTTCAACACTACTTTAGATTGGAAAGAATTGTTTCCTTTTTTGATGAAATATATGGCTCACCCGTAACCATAACCTGTTAGAAAATAGATTTCAGAAGTGAGGAAGTAATAATCCGGCTTTGATAGAGTAATACTCTCGCCCTGAATTTAAACCTCCCACTTTGTTCTTTGCGGTGGCATTCCTCCGGTATTTTTACAAAGCCTATGAAATTCAAGTTTCAGCAATTAACTTGAATTTCCCACAAAAACATAATTGTGTTTTGTAATGAATATTTAGAGAAGAAGAAAAGAAATCTGTAATTGTTCATCCTTTATTTTGAAAAAGTATCAGGTATTTATAAAACCTTAGGAATTTGTTCACAAACAGACACGTCTATTTAAAAATGACTTTCCGTAACCGACACATCTTTTAGGAATATACACTATAGTTATAATCAAAAAACATTTTAATTAATTTTAGACTTAACTTTCTTTTCTGTAAAAAAAAAAGTAACTTTCTTCTCTCTGAAAATAGTAACCTTCTTTTCTGTCCAAAATTCATTCTCTCATATACTCCCATCAACACTAACTATTCCAATTTAACCTGCATCACAAAATCTAATATAACTATATATATTGTTTCATAATGTGATCACTAGCTAGAGTTCTCCAATATAACTTTTTAGCAGGAAACTTGTCTACCATCTGTACAACACTACATCTCAGGTAAGTTGGCACCCCCTTCAACGAGGCTATTTTAAGTTGAACATTGATGAAGTTGTCTCCTTGCGTAATGGCCATGGTGGTTGTGGAGGCATTATTCGGAATGATTGTGGAAAATGCATTATAGATTTCAGTCGTCATCTTCCAATAGCTTCAGCGATTCATACTGAACTTTTTGGCCTGCAACAACAACATGATGGCCAGTGTGGAGGATAAGATGTATGCAGACCTTATCCCTACCTTTATGGGACAGGGAGGCTGTTTCCGATAGATCCTCGGCTCGAAAGAAAAGACAGTGATGTGACAACAAATATCAAGGTCAAACGCATGGTATCAAGAGAAATATGGCAACAGAAATAGCACAGAAAAAGCAAATGAGGTAACAGATAGTAATACACATTAAAAAAATGAAAGAAATGAAACTACACGGCTATTACCTAATACTACTGCTACGACGACCACTAGGCTTAAAAGGGCCCTGCAATGTAATTGTACACCATTAGAGATACATGTAAATTAGCTGAATGTTATCTCATTTATGAAGGGTAATTTATGATAGGTTATGTAATTATATTCAAAATCTTTCGGACAGCCGCTATAACATCCTATCAACTAATGTCTGTAATGACTCTTAAAACTATCTCGGATCACCAATATGGTGCCCTTTCTGCTCCTAGCAACACTACATTTTATAAAGATGCAATTTTTTATAAAGATGCACATTAAATACATATACTCATAACATATCCTTTTAACCCCAAAAAAAAAAAAAAAATCCATCCCAACCCCATTAGAAAATGCCAAAGATGCTAGAGTCATTGCTAATTGTTATCCGCCACCTCTATCCATTAGAAGATGTCATAACTCATAGCCAACATTGACCGTCGTCTATATCCATGTATATGTTGGGATCAAATTAATCATAACGTTGTGCGGAAACTAATAATTGCAAACCATGAACAACGATAAATTAGAAGACAAAAAGAACTATACTAAAATAAGCATAATATTTTTGTATGGTTTGGTCAATTCACCTGCATATTAGAAAACTAGTAAAAAAGAAAGCATAAGATCATGAGAGAAAAAATCTCCCCCTAAACAGAACTCTCTAAACAACTACATTGTAGATGCTAGTTGTATATGAGAAAAAAAGATCTCCAATTTTATAGTAAGTCCAAAACTTTCTGAAAATGATAGATATGGTAGAATCCATAATCCACAAAGAAAACCTTTTCCACTAAAAAAATATTTGTGAAGTAAAACACAATTATGATAAAATTAAAATAAGATAGAAAATTCAGAGCAAACCCTAACCGTAAAACATCACCATTACTGAAAAACAAGTATCATCCATTTTTGCTATTATCTTCATAACCTCTCCACCCTTACACTGTTGCTTAAATCATCGAACTTATCTGTTCCATCTTAACTCCACCACCTCAACATACTAACACTTCTACCCTTTTACCATAAAAGACCACTCACAATTCCATGGTTGATGGCTACTGTGGAAAAAAAGAATTTAACCATAAGTACCATAACCACTAGAAAAGACCCATCAAATTCTTGAAACCGTAACATAAAAAAATGTATTAGACCAAAAAAAGATCAGAAATAGCAAACGTTACATTTCAAAAAACTGCATCAAACTCTAAAAAAAATAGCAGAAACTACAAAAATTATGCCGTAAGTTCCCATGTTAAATTTAGGACAAAATTCATAATAATCCAGGGAATCAATAGTGCTCACTTGTAAACGAACTTAGAAAACTAAAACATACTTAAGGAACTACTTTGAACCTACCCAACATAAGGACCATTTTGCCATTCAATATGCTACATGAAAACTAATTTATCCTCAATATCCAAAGATTAAACCAAGTTTGAATGCACTACTAGTCCATAGCATAATGTATGTTAGAAGTTACAACACAACATCATAAAGTAGCTTTGGAGTTAACTCCAGATACTGAAGTTGACAGAAAGGTGTACAAATTGTCAAAGATTAAACCATTCTCTCTTACATGTCAGAACAGGATAGAAGAATTTACAGATGAACTTTTCAATTTGCTGAGTGGCTACAGATAACACACCACCCATGCCTTATTAACCATGTTTGTTGAAAATAGCAGCAAGCCATGATAGATGCAAAAATGGCCGATGCAAGGATACAGCGTAAAATAGAAGAAGAAAATTTGCTAGCAGGGTAAAAAACATACTTATGACTAGCTAATGCTGCATTCGGAATTTTCTCCCTCCTCACCATCTGAAAACCCTAACACATAAGCACGTCCTCCTCCTCCGTCATCATCATCACTGTCGGCATCATCCGAATTCTCTCGCCTCTCAATATAAGCCAGCGCTTGCCTCCTGTGCAGACGTAAAACATGCATTATCATGTCCGGGGTGAGTGTAACCCGTGAATGGTCCTCTCGGCCTCGCCTATTAGCTTCCATTATCTGTTTACATCAAGACAGAGAGAAAATCATAAATGTCATCAGATATTAGACAAGACGAACCAAACTTACCTATAGATTTAAAAGACAAAAGAACAAAAACGGTCTCTTATCTGTGGTGATAGGTTCAAAATAGTCCCTTAAGCATCAACCGAGCAGTTTTGCTCTCTGATTGTTAAATTTAACCGAAACTGTGGAAATCTTTTTTTAACTAGAATCACCACAAATTTTTGTCAAAATTCCAGAATCGGCAACATAAAAAACTACACCGACACAAAAAAAATAAACCGAAAATAACATAAATTGCACCTCAAAAAGTTGCATCCGACTCTAGAAATAGATCAAAAATAACATAAACTACAAAATATGTACTTCCAAATGTGAGTTCCCGTTAAATACTTTGTATTTTCACAGTTCCAATAAAATTTACTATCAGAGTTTGGTGAATATCTGACAGAGACTAAAAGTGCTCACTTTTGACGAACTTAATGTACCAAAACTGCTCAAGTGATATTTAAGGGTCTATTTGAACCACTATCAAAGATAAGGGACCATTTTTGTCATTTTCTATTTTTAAACACGAAAACTATTCAGAAAACAGCTAAGATCTGTACCTCTTGAACATCAGGAGGCAAAGGAGTAACATCTTTTGATGTTGGAGCCCAAAGCTTTATGGTCTTTTCTATTCCACATGTAGCAAGAACCGGGATACACGGATGAGGCTTCAGCTGATTTACAATGTGCCTATCACCAACCATTAAGCGGACAAGCTTGGCATCCTTTTTCTTCCACACAAATATATGCCCACAATCAGACCCGGTCAACACATATTCATCGGTCGGACCAAAGAAACTCACTCCTTTAATTGTTTGTGAATTTCTATGCCCTGAATAAAGTTGTGGCTTTTCCAGCCTGTCCAAATCTTCACCTTGCAAAGACAAAGGAGCGGGACCCAATCCCATGTTCTTCTGAAACAAGTATACTAGTTCGTCATTGTACGAGACCAACAATTCACTTGTGTTCGAGTAAGCCAATGCTGTAATGTGAACATCATGTGTCTTAATTAGGTGATGTGGACAAAATGTGTCGATTGGCCTATCTGAATTGGTTCTTGCATCCAGCTGATGGTACATTCTGATGTCATATACACGTGCATATTCATCGGAACCTCCTACAGCAAAATAATTAGGGTTTCTTGGGTCTATCACAATGGCATTCAACCTTACGCTGCTCGATTGCTTATTGTTTTCCGTGAATGACGAGCAACGTAAAAGCTTCGAGGGAGTATTACTTCGCAGATCATACTGCAAAATAATGCAAGTCACGGAAAAGTAACTTAAAAAGAGAATAATGTAACAAGTACCGCGTGGCAACCTACATGTTGAACAAAACCATCTTCACCGCAGCTATAAAGTATGTAGGGACTTCCTGGTTCCACAGCAAGCTTATGTACACGACCTTGGTGCTTACCGATTTTTTTTGTTTCTACCCGACCATTCTCCATCACTAAACCAAGCCTCACCTGCAGCAGTGTTTGCAATACATCGAAAATAAGCACATAGGAGTCAGAGCCACCATCAACTTCTTTGGCCTTTGACAAATTAGGAATATGAAGCGGCAAACTCAGCAGGTCTAAACTATTGCTTAATATTACAGAAACCAAAGTTGTGTGCTGCACTCAAAGGCTGTGGCCCAATGGTTAATGAAGTGGGAGGAGAACCATGAGGTCTCGCGTTTAAATCCCAGCGTTGACAAAAACACTAGGTGATTTCTTCCTATCTGTTGGCAGCTGTTGTTGGGGAGGTGGCAGGTATCCTGTGAAATTAGTCGAGGTGTGTGCAAGCTGGCCAGGACACCACAGTAATAAAAAATATACAGAAACTACAGCTGAATGTACACGTATATGCAAATGAAAGAATGTGTAGAAAAAATAAAATGAGGATAAAAGAAAATGTCGCACATAAAGGCTACTGCCAGAACCATTCAAGGAAGTTACTACGTCTAGTGATTAGATCAACTATACTACTATTAATGGAAGAGAATTATTACCACCCAAGTGTCCACGAGTTCTTTGTTATTAAGACCATGAATTTGGTTATATTATCAACAAGAGAAATCTCCATTAAGTAGAAATCATTATAATAACAGATAGTAGTCTTCCACCCCACAAAAGATAGGGGTAAGGTCTGCGTACACCCCACCCCTTCCGGACCCCACTTGTGGATCATACTGGGTATGTTGTCATTGTTTAACAGATAGTAGCCCTCTCTCTGCATTTTTAACGACCCGTGTTCCATATATTAAGCGCATAAGATGGGGGAACATCACCTGACCATCAGCAGATGCAGTTATTATTTTACGATCATCTGAAAAGGGCATGAACTTGGCCTGGAATATATTGTCCGTGTGACCTGATTGGTAAGAAAATTTTGAGGTTTTCCTTGCCCAGTCCCATAGTATTACTCTTCTGTCATCAGAGCCCGAGACAAGAACATCGCCAGTGCCATTGAAGTCTATTGTGTTTACACATCCTTCGTGACCGGTTAACTTGCCATATAAATCCAGCCGCTTGACCATAGCCTGTCCCACAAGATCACAAAAGGAATCCTTTCAGCGGTTCATAATATATCAGCTTCCACAATTCTACGGTTCATGAATTTTGAAACACCGTAGATATAGCAGAATAAAACACTCGCATAGATTTTTAATTACCATCACATCAAATGTGAAAACTTCTGCATACTAAAGTATGACTAAGGAAAATAAGTAGAAACAGATACTTCACCATTACAGAATATGAAAGGCGTCATTATTTGTTTGTCTTTAAACATTTTGAATAAAATTCCATATTATTTAAAGATAAATAGTATCATTATTTACAGAATTAGTTTCCAAGTTCGATCTGAGTTAACTTACTTTAAATGTGAAAATTTTGCATATTGAAGTATGACTTGAAAAGAAAACTAAGTAGTAACATAGACGAGCATTATAGAATGAGGAAGGCATCATTATTTATTTATCTTGGTATACGATATGTGCCACCAAAATCTGATTCACTTACATCCAGCTTATACTCAACTTCATTGCTTTCTATCTTTTTACTGCTTCTTCTCTTGCATATAATCCTACTTTGAGCTAAGGTCTCATTACTACTCTCATTACTACTCCCTCCGTTCCATTTTACATGAACTTATTTCTTCTTAGTCTTCACAAAAAAGAATGAACCCTTTCTAAATTCGGAATAATTTAACTTAAACTCTTCACTTTGCCCAAACTTTTCACTTTGCCCTTAATGAGAAGCTTTTAGAGCCACACAAATACTATAACAGGTTTAAGACAAAAAGTTTCAAAAGTCTTTAACTTGTTTTTTTTTTTTTTTTTTGATTTTTTTTTATGACATGGGAACTCGCAGCCGCTACCCTTCGGGTGCGCCTTTGGTACCCACTCTGTCCAATAGCTCGCAAACCACACGAGAGGTAACCCGCACTAGGCAAGCCCTATGCGACGAGCTCGACCCAGAAGGCAAATCCCCTGCTGTCGTAGGCAGGGAGTTTCGAACCTGAGACCTCCATTATGAAAGCCCCATGCTCAACCAACTGAGCCACCCTTGCGGGTTAAGAACTAGCTTGGGGTGAATCTGCATAATAAAGTATGACTAAGGAAAATAAGTAGAAACTTAAGAAGTTCTCGTTTCTTTCTTAAATCTCCATGCTTAATCAAATAGGTTCACCTAAATGGAAACGGAGGGAGTATCTGTCTATAGTCTAAAGGTTCTATACCCAGTGAAGCTTATCAACGGCAAGCAATACCATCCTTTACGCTTTCCTATATGATTTTCTTGTTATTATTTAAGATTTCTTTTGTATTCACGCAGCTAGTGCCCTTCTATCGCGATTATTGGACTTTTACCATCCACAACATAACCAAACTTTCTCAGGTAGAATAACTGTGTGTGTCCGTATGTGTGTATTTTTGAGAGCTTCATACATAACTATATCAATTAGCCCCAATCCAAGTTAGTTGGCTCAGCTACTATAATCTTATGTATAACTAGTTCATATATAGAGTTTAATTTAGGCCAAACCCGTCGACAGCCACCTGTGGTGTGGTCGTCCGGTTCTTTCACTTGAACACCTCAAGTGCCCCTTGTTCCATTTAGACACTTAAGGTGGGCCCTTTCTGTTCCACTTAAACACTTTTTGCACCGTTGCCATGTCACGTGTATTTCACACAAAATACGCGCATGTAAAAGATTTTTTAAAGCTGATGTGGCATCCAACAGTAATGTTACTCCCATTATATACATATATATCTTCTCCACTTCAAAATTAAAATCCAATTTAGCCCTAATTGTAGCCCCTTTTCAAGATTAGATTTTTCCCCTCTAATGGGTTTGGCCTTCAATTTAAGTGATGTATGACCATAAATTTGATCAAATTAGAGAAAGAATTCAAGATAGTACAATCTGCCTAATAAACTGATAAAAATTCACCACAAGATAGTTCTAAACTCATCAAAATCACCACACCATAGTTCCAAACTGATCAAATTCACCCCAAGATCAAATTCACCCCAAGATAGTTCTAAACTGATCAAATTCACCCCAAGATAGTTCTAAACTGATCAAATTCACCCCAAGATAGTTCTAAACTGATCAAAATTCACCACAAAATAGTTCTAAACTGATCAAATTCACCCCAAGATAGCTCTAAACTGATCAAAATTCACCCCAAGATAGCTCTAAACTCATCAAAATTCACCACAAGATAGCTCTAAACTGATCAAAATTCACCCCAAGATAGCTCTAAACTCATCAAAATTCACCACAAGATAGCTCTAAACTGATCAAATTCACCCCAAGATAGCTCTAAACTGATCAAAATTCACCAAAAATAGCTCTAAACTGATCAAAATCCATTCTTTTTCACTCCCATAATACTAAAAAAAAGTTACAACCCAAAAAAGATTTAAAAAAAAAAAATCAGACCCCACATAACAAATCCAAAGAGAAACCAATTTAGCAAAAAGAAAATAATAATAATAATAATAATAATAATAATAATAACAATAATAATATTTAAAAAAAAAAAAAAAACACACACACACAAGAACAACAAACCTCAGAAGCAGAGATACGACGAGAGAAATTTCTAGGCTTAGAAAAGCCAATTTCTCTTTTATAAAACTCAATTATATCAGAAACCTTGTATAACCTCTCCATGCTAGCTCCTCAATCAATCTTGATGAACTATACAATTTATTTATTTATTTATTTTGGTGCTAACTATGAAGTATAGAAATTGCAGTAGTGGGTTTTTTGTATGGAGTAAAGTGAAAGCATGATGACATTTTTGTTAAAAGCTAAGGCAAATAATATAATAATAATAATAATAATAATAATAATAATAATATTTTGTTGTTAGAGCCTAGAGGAACAGCAAAGGTTGTAACAGTAAGGGAAGCTTTTGGATGATTGACACTTCAGCAGGTATAAGTGACACCTATATTTTTTGAGAATTGTGATTACACTGCTCTTTACTTTATAAGTCTCACTTTTAATTATCTTATTTTTCTTTTTGATATATGAATGTCTCTTTCTATATTATTTCTTTCATTTTGTATTAATTGTCCATATTATTATAAATATCAATCTCAAAATACTTATTTATCTATAAAATCAAAATAAAATTAGTTAATTTTTTTACTTTGTCCATAATATTAATTATTTTTAAAGTAATCAATATTGAGTAGAGTATAATTAATTAGAGAAATAAGGGTAGTAAAAATACATTTTTATTTTTGGGTTGTTAAAAAATGTGTAAATGGACAAGTATATGGAACGGAGGAAGTATTAAGTTTTTCAATATCAAGATTTAAAAAACTACATATATCTTTTATTTAAGGTCACCATATTTGAAAAAATACACAAATTTTTATTTAAGACCAGAAGATTAAAAAAAATCTTTTTTTTTTCCTAAATTTCGTTTCTGATTAAATTAATACACTTAAATTGGGACGGGATGAGGGAGTACAAATTTACACCGATTTCAGTGAAGTTTATAGAATACACAGGATACACAAGTGGATTGCATATCGGTGGTCTTTAACAACTTTGTTACACAGTCGTAAAGTGTTTAGGTAAATAGGCCTTTCTAGGTGATGGAACAACGTAACCACTTTTTTTGTTTTTTTTATTCAACAAAACCACCGTTATCTAACGTAATTAAAGGTCTCCAATTCAAACCGATTAAAAGAATTGGTAGAACGTTTTCCTTTAATGAATTACTGAATTTTAATTGAGGATGAAATTAAGTACTCTTTCCTGTTCAAAAAAAGTGTCCACTTAGCCATTTATACATCCATTAAGAAAAAATATTAACTCTTAAACAAAAATAAGTAATTTAACTAAACTGCTCCTATTAATTAGATATTAAATTTGGTCACTTAAACACTTTATATGGACAAATCTAAAAAGGTTAATCCTTTCTTAATTTGGTAAGTAAACACTTTTTTTAAATAAAAAATAAAGGCTGAGTGAAACTCTTTTTAAACCGGAGGGAGTATCAACACTGGGCGAGAATTTTTTTTTTTTAAAAAAAAATGCTCCCTCTTTCTTTTCCTTTGCAAGAATTAATTTGGCTAATTAGTTAACTGTTGCTTCAATTTTTTGACGTCCATTAAAGAAATAACAAAAATGCAGTATAATTTGTTAAGTTACTCATAATTAATAAAGTAGACTAATTTTATCTCTTGACTACTATGCATGCTTCTAAGGGTAATAATTGAAAACGATTGTCAATTTCAGCCTTGAACCTAAAGTGACAATTTTGGAATAAATTTTTTGAGCTAAAATGATCGTTAAAATAGGACGGAGCGAGTACTTAATAACATTAATTTTAGGAAGTGTTTGACTAAGTAATCCTTATCTCTTCCTTAGATGAATAATTAATGACTTTATACCTTTTTTAATGTCATCTTATAGTAGTTATATAAAGAGGCAAATAGTTTGTATTAATTTTTGCTAGTTGGATATTTCTTATTTTTGAATTATGTACAAGAAATGAATATCCGGAAATTAAACAAAAAACTTTTAATATAGACATTTAAATATATGAAATTAAACAAAAAACTTATTATACAGACATCTAAATATATATTCTGCATTTTCTTAACATTTGTTTCTCAATACATTATCCAAAATAGTCCGCATCTCTTACACAAGAGTCCAGAAGAAAAATAAAACCATGATACACAATTTTCCAAGAATAATCTTCTAAAGCATAATTAGGATGGACTATTTACAAGTGGACTATCTCCACCTCCTCCTATCCATTTGCTTCATGGAATCCTAATTTTACTATTTGTTCTTATTCTCGAATTGGTTTGGTAACTATGTGAAATGAAATGTGTTGTCAATTCTAAGCAAATTAGGACTTATTGGAATTGATTATATGATCACCTTTCGTGTAAGAACATCTCACTCTAATATTATTACAAAATTAATTATTCTACCATTTGAAGTTATCTATAATACTACCGTCAAGTCAAATCTTTATAAAACTAAAAAAAACTCCTAATATGCATTGCATATAAAGTTAATGCACTAATACCAATTAATTGGTACCGCCTGTATATATTTTTTTTCGCTGTGCTCACTTTTATTTTAGTTCTATAAGATTGTAGTTTAATCTAAATAATAGTAACCGTTTGGCCATTGATTCTATTTCAAATATTTGAACTAGTATTTGCAAATTATTTCAAAATAGTGTTTGCTTAACAACCTGGTCTATCGGGAATTCATAGTTTTAAAAACATGTCTCACAAGTATTTCAAGTGAAAAAATGATTTTCACTCATAAACTTTTTTTTTTTTTTTTTTTACTTGTTTGTAGGTGAAATTCATGATCAGACACAATTTTGACATTATTCTTAATACCTTTTTTCAACTTCAACTTCAAATATTTTTTTATTTCAAAATGTCAACCAAATCATGAAGCTTTCCAAAAGTAGGCGAATTGTAGGAAAGAATGAGATTAGGCAAATATTGTGAACTCACTAAAAGTTACTCATTTTGGAAAAGAGGTAATATCAATTTAAGATTTTGGTTAAAACCTCATTTTACCGAGGAAAAAGAAGTACAGTGACCACCTACAGATTTGTTGATCATAAATCTCTTTACAAATCAGTTCACGTGTATAATATCTCGTGCACTAACATTAATTCAATAATGCTAGAAGTCAAAGATAGAGTGAAAAATACGAAAAGAAAATGAAAGAGACACCTGCTTGATATATTTATTTCTCATAGTACAACACAATCCTGTTATTTTCCAATTTCCAGTGTACCCCTATTCTCTGTATAACATCGAAAACAATAGTTGGATACCTAGCTTTTTTTAAGAAATACCAAATTGTTGATAATCTCAACGCAAAAGAAGAAATACTAGCATTCTCTTGCCATTTTTCAGCCTTGTCTTTGAAAATAAGTTAATATCTTGGAGTTTTCAAATTCTACATGTGATTATCCTATGAAATTTAACACTTTATGACAGTAGTAGTTTTTCAATTACATGAGTTGAAAAATGGCTCTGTGAATTCTACCTTCCACAATTGTCAATGGACCTCACCAGCAAGGTTAAAATATGCTTGTGCCTACAAAACACAAGAAAACCTAATGCAGTATAATGAAATCCAATTTATTAAACTTTGACCATTTCATTTATCAAAATTCAAAATTTGGGTGATTCCAAAGAGATGAAATATCAGGAGCATTACACTAAGTAGGCATTTGGCCAAAAGAATTATTCACTTACACACTTTTTTCACTTTTCAAAATATATGAAAAGAGGCTTCTGTTATTTATTTTTCAAAAATTCACTTTTTTCACCTTTTATAACTTTTCATCAAAACACTCAGCCAAACACAAATTGTAAAAGAGAGGCTTCTGTTATTTATAAGACAATGAAGCACCTATTTGCTGATTCTGTAAATTTGCCTCCACAAAAGAATGAGACACCCTTAAGATAAATGCTATAAAAATTTCCCTCTTTACAATTCATTTGTGTTTGGGAAAATATGTAAAGGATCTATGAGGAAAAATTTACAGATCTCTTCTTTAACAACTAACTATAACCCAAGCACAGCCCTTTTCATATCACTATACTGAAACATTATGTGTGCCACAACTTTACAACTCTATGCTAAACTCAGTTGCTTCATCAAAAGGAAGTGCGCGATAGTAGTCAGCCAAAATTGGGTCCTTTCAAAATCTCTGTGACAGGCTTTTTCCTGTTACATGGAAACTCCTTCTCTGCAGAATTCCCCAGAAAGAAATAAGGAAATGAAAAAGGTTTATGTACTAATCCTCGTCGTCTGCTAATGCAGCAAAAGAAAATGGCTTGAACTTGTAGCCATCGCCGTGGTAGAACTTATTTTGAAATTCCACCCAATGAAGACGCAATGCATGAAGGAAGGCACTAAGAGTCTCCATCATGAGTAGTATAGAGGTTGTTGCAAAGGCAAAAACTGTCAGCCCTATGAGCCGTGTGATCAGGTTATCATACCTGCAATTATTAAGTATTGGCACTCAGATAAATTTGATAGCTATGACGTCAAGGGAAAATGTTAAAACAACACAATCAATTTGTACCGCCACATTTTAGCTGTGGTGCATACAACAAACCCCTACCATCACAGTATACATGAAGGCTTTTCCCCAGCCCCCTTCCAAAAGAATAACAAAATTAGAGTAACACAGAGGCGAGAAGGTTGCACAGAAGTGGGTTTATTGTCATGTCATTTCATTAGAAAATGCTGCTATATTCACTAAAAATTAGAAGTTTTCCAACAATAATTTATATCAATCAAAATCATGTTAGCAGGACAGATTTAAAGATACCGAAAGAAGTGAAAAAATCACAAAGCCTTTTGATTACAAATCAAGTCAGGTACTCAAAATAAAGTGGAAAATGTGCTTCCTATTGGTACATAGAAGTACCTCAAACACATGCGGCCCGTAACTTTTACAGTTCTATCCTTAAGCCAAGAAAATTGGAGGAGATGTTAACAATCTTTTCCCTTGACCAGGACATGGTGTAACCACCCCCCCCCCCCCCCCCCCCCAAAAAAAAAAAAAAAAAAAAAACCAAATAAAAAACCTTAATACATCAGTCCAGGCACAATGCAACATAACAATTCGTAAGCACCAGAAATCATGGCACCAATAGGAGTGTGCATGTTGTCTAGATAATTCTTTAAATTGGTTGCTGTTGACATACATATATTGCTACAATTCAGAGTAGAACAATATTTTAAAGAGCTTTTTAAAGGCAAAATCGGAGGAGATATATCAAGGACATAACGGGTTAAAGTTGGGAGAGAGGCGTATAGTAGAGACCAAAGCTGCTTTACAAATTTAGCCCTACAATTTGTAAGTTTATAGTGGCCCATGGGAGCAAATATGCATTTAGATCTTGAGAAGAGACCATGGTAATTGCACTAGCTTTATTAATGGTACAAATGACAAAATTGTTCATTTTTCATGCTTCCACTTTTCAGCATAGTCTAAACACCAATTTTACCTCTCCTCCGTGATTTATTTAATGAGTACAGTAAAGCAGATAACCTTGGCTAAATACTTAAGCATAAGAACAGAAGCAATTTGCATGAAATGTTGCTAAACAAATCAGAGCTGCAGAAGAAAACTGAGCAAGTTCCGAGGGAATGCTTGTTCTACCTTACCATTGCCAGAAAAAATTCAGGAACCAAATGAGTTCACCAGATTCATGATTCAACAATTTGACATTTCAAAAGGAATAAACTTTGAAGTTAACTATTATCAACGTCCATGTGAAGACACTGAGCAATGTCTAAACAAGAGAAATCTGAACAGCAAGACAGCTACGAAAAAATAATGAAATCTTACCCCCAAGCAAAGAGGAGAACTTTCTCGTAGAACACAGTAGACAATTCAGAATGAGCCAAACTGCACCAACATCAAAGTTACGTCAATTATTTAGAAACATAAAACATGTTGCTATTGATGACGAAAAAGCAAGTAAAATGAAGGATTCACCTCAAAGCCCACAGCCGAAGGTATGACGCAGTGTTAGAGACAGCACCCAGAACAAACTCAATAGAATGTATCATTTGATGCACAAAAACCTCACTAAAATTAAAATCCTCATGGTGGTGTTGCCTAGCAGAATCCGGTTCCTCGAAAATATCCACTTCGGAGGTTCCAAGAAGGCCATAAGTTCCGCCTTGAAATCTCTAAGAATCATAATAAGGTAGCCCAAATAACAATAAGAAAACTGTCAAAAAATTAAATTAAATTTGTTTTGTTTGGTTTGTTAATCTCTAAGAATCATAATAAGGTAGCCCAAATAACAATAAGAAAACTGTCAAAAAATTAAATTAAATTTGTTTTGTTTGGTTTGTTAGGTGTACTCCTCACTATACTTATTCTCTCTCTTTTTCTCTATAAAGAAAAGACAAATAATTCTGATTTTGATGATTAAACGAATATTATCTAGCCAAAATTGACCAAACCAGTCCTGCCCAAGTAAACTTTGGGAGGATTGCATCATGACCCGTTTGTTGACTCAACTTTTTTTTTTTTTTTTTTTTTTTGAGAAGAAAAAAGATTTACATCCTCAAAGGACTCCATTCGTTGTGCCCTTTCTGTTTTAAATTTGATTAGCCATTCCTTTATACTTCTCTCTGAATCATAAAGATATTATATTGAATTCATTGTGAAAAGTGAGAAAGGAAAAAGCAAACAAATATACTACCTCAGTGTGAAGTCTCTTCAAAATAAAAGGCTTCGGGAAGAGCATCCATGGAACAGCAACAAGTGCTAAAAGCAGCAATATTACCTGCCATAATAATTGTTAAAAAAAGAAGCAAGGAAACAGAGATAATTTAAGGGTTTGTTCCAATTATGGATTGAAGGTTCGAGTTTAGGGATACAAAGATGATCAATTGTTTGGTTGTCTATGTAGAGCTCAAAAATGGATGGAATTACGAACTCACTCCCCCCACAACCTCACTCCCCCGGGTCTGGATAAACTTATCCGCTAGGGAAGAAGCAACAAAAGTTACCCGATGGGATCAAAGGGTGTTTTTACTCCACAGATTTATCTCTCCTCTTCCACCCACACACTGCCACCAACCTTTTCTTTATTTTCTTTTCTGAATTCCTTTTAATTAATGTCGAATAGCCTTTAATAAATATATAACTAACTTCTCATGACTAATTCTCCTAAATTAGTCCTTATCCCTCATAAGTTATTTAATCCATTTAGGCCAAGGACATTTGTCGCACAGATTTAAAATCCCTGTACCAAAACATGGGATACAAGTGTTACAATCCTATCCATACTCCATTTATTAACATCACATCCTACAGTGTAATCTGGTGGTATTATAGTTTTAGCTTATCACGACTGCAAATCAAACGAACTCTAAGAGCACAAGATACAGAAGATGCAATGGCACATACCTGAAGCACACTCTGGCCCCAAAACAACTGGTTGTCACCAAGAGCCTCGAAAGGACTTAGGAACATATAAATCATAACATGGTAGAGATCTGCCTGAGATCCAGTGCACCATTTAACAACAATGAGGAGTGACAGGTATCCAAAAAGGCTGTTGAGAAAGATAACTTGTGGCACAAACTGATACCTGAAAACAAATCAATAATATAATAAATAACTTCAATAAGAAAACCTGAAGAGACACAGAAGAAAAAGGAATACGCACTTAATATCAAGTGAGCTGTTGAAGAAACGTGCATTGAAGTAACTTAATATAATTCCGAGGTTCATCTGTGCGATACCCAACAAAATAGACATCTTCATCTTGAGGGAGTTCAAGAAAGGAAGCTCCGAACGGCTACCTCTCCAGCTTGGATCCACACCAAAAGGATAAGGATCACTGTACTTTATTAAACCAACTGTTTGTGCATCACTGTAAATACAAACATCAAATTCCAGTTAAAAAATGGAAATGAAAAAACGCTGACTGGAAACCATGCATTAAATACTAACTCAAGCTCTACGTGCATTCAACAATGGGAAGACAAGGGTAAGGTGCCAATGTAGTACATGAATGTCAAGAGAACCATCATAAAGATTATTTGGAACAGCAGTACTGAATATGTCAGAAATATGGAGAAGATAATGACTGTTTGATTGCATTACTAGTGTCTTGTATTTGACAGGAAAGCAATGGAGCTACTTAAAATCATGTTGAAATCTAACAGAAACTTAGCCAATCTTCACACCATAAATACATAATAATATAAGCAGCCTGGCTAAGGAAATCCTAAAAACCAACCAACTGAGGCATTAACCTGAGATCAAATGATTAGAAACACCCAAGGGAACTTGATTCCTTTTATTTTTGGTGGTGTTGAATTGAAGGATTAATCAGAAAACCATACATAATGTCTCTTATATGCTTCTGATCAAGATTGTGATTTGCATTTTTAAGCTCCCTCACCCAGGTCTTTAGAAGGTTAGCTATAAACATTTTTCAACTATGGTTCAACATTTTTCATTCTTATTTACTTCAACAAATCACATATCTAAGTATTTCTATATAGAAATTTAACAAGGTTATATTTTCGTACCTGCATGAAGCATCTCGGCATTTGTATGCAGAGGCACCAAATATGTGAAATGGAACAGAGAAGAATTCATTATATATCAAGCCACAGTAAATTGAAAATATTGACATTAACAGGAGCACATAGCGACCACCAAAGAGCATCTCCATAAAGCTTCCCAGTTTCTGACAGAAAATTTTATTTGATTACAAAAGGAATATATAATTGCATAATTGATGATGTTAAGTACTCTGAGCGAGAGGCTGAAATAATGGGAGGACATACCTGAGAGCTAAGCTTGCTTTCCTTTGAAATAAGAACTAATGCTCCCAACAACAAGCAAATTCCATGACCCCAATCTCCAAACATCACCGCGAAAAGGAAAGGGAATGTAACAATGGTGTAAACAGCAGGATTTACCTCCTGGTATTTAGCAACACTGTCAATGTAGACAATAGTAAGTGCTTTGTTTTGCCGAAGCAACAGAAGACATGGATAATTCAATTTTGATTAAAAAAAAAATACAGATTCTTCACTTGATCTTAGCCAAAAGGGCCAGAAAAGTAGTATAGGAGATGACTGTTGATTTTTCATATATAATTTTAAGAAAATAAATGAAAAGTTTATTTGAAGAGCTAAAGCATCCCAAATTAACAGCATTACACGTATTAAAAAAAAAAAAAAAAAAGGAAGAAAGCTGGACTATCAGTTTTAAGTAGATCATATTTTGCCTATAGAGAGCTATAGGCATAGTAAACACCTTACTGCAAACAACGTTGCTATATGAACTAAAGGAAAATGAGGAGAAATGACTCCACGAAGCACAGGTACTCTATCATGAAAATCAATGACACTCTAAAGGAGATGGGGTGAACCATAAGTGACTGAAACATATAGACAAACATAACACAAATTAAAGCAAGCTGCTGCCACTAGATTTGACAAGGACTCCTGGAAAGAATAATGTCATCAATAAACATTCTATCCCCATGACCCAACAGCATTACCTAACTCAATACATTGTAAATCAGTTTATCAGATGACTAAATGCTACTACACATTTACTTACCCATACGCATCTACAATTTCTTGATATGCATTAGTAAAACGGTTTGTCCTGAAGTATGTTGGAGGTGAGTCTACAGCATCCATCACATGAAATATAATTCCCACTTGTGAGTTGCTATCCATTGTCGCACGTTGCAAAGCCTCTTGTATCTAAGGTGTCAAAAGCAAGTACGTTACAATACCTTCATAAACAATGCATGTGGAAACAGTGAAAATGTAACTGCTAACATAAATAACATAAAAGAAGAGTACCTTAGTCTTTGCAAATACTGGACACCAGCCCTCTGCAACTAGACACTTCTTTGTGACATCAAAATTAAGCATATTTAATGTGTCATAAACAGCCTTTTCCCTTCTAACCTAGAAAAAAGAGTTAGCGTTCAACTCGTATTTCAGGCTCACGGGAAGACTTGCTCTCACAAGCCACTAATTAAACTAAATTATGAAAAAGACAACTTATACTGTTGTCTTCACTCTTACCATGTTTATCCATTTTGTGAGGTGAAATCCAATAGACGTCAAAGCTTTATCTCGATGACGTAATCCAACATCCAGAGTGGTCTCTAATTCAGATAGCCGAGACAGAACCTGCAGTCAAGATGTTCATTCCAATGGTCTTACTTTAGGTCCAGGCAACTGAAAATGATTACAGTCAAGATAATATACATACGAACAATAAGCAAAAGAGATTAAGGGTTAGACTCATCAAACTGGCGCAATGTGAAAGCTACATCACATGGCGCTATTGCTAGAGATTGAAAAACCAATATATTGGCCCTTTTTCCATGTATACTTTTTTCCAGAGCATAATATGACCTCATATATAAATTAACACAAACCATACTAGACATAAAGCAGAAAAAGAAATTGTTCCATGGCCTGCTAGCAGTATATCCCAAAGTACACTGACTGATGTGCAGTAAAACAAGTTCGTTCAACAATGATGTCTATGAAACTCCCTTTCCAGTAATCAGAAAGACTGCATTAATATGTTTAACATACTTCTCGAGTTATTTGCCTCCTCTTGGTCATATCTTCAGGAACAGGATAGCAATTGGCACCAAACGCCTCACAAATTTTCAGTATTTTTGATCTCGCTTGCTCACCTGAAAAGAATACTACGAAGACTATTTTCTCAACCTGCAGAAGCAAAAATTGGGTGTTAATCACATACTGAAGTTGATACTAAACCATTTTCTGTAAGCAAGGAGAAAATAAATAACAATATGTATGGGCATTAGAGTATTGAAGAAACCATACAGCATAAGCAGGAAGATATTTCATGGAGAGTTCCCTTAATTGGGAAAATAATTCTTAGTGCACCAGTGTTAGAAAACTATTTCCTGGAATTAACAGAAGAGCAATTTAAAAGAAAGAATGTAACCATTTCATTTGAGGAAGGATCCAAGATTTCCTCATCAGCAACTGCCTGGTGGAAAAGCATATTCCCCCTTGTTGTACGAAATAGCATTCTCTCAAATTGTAGAATTTTGGACTTGCAGATAATGCCACTAATAAATCTTACTCCAGACTGATTTGAAAGTTCTGGTTGCATCTCCTGATTGGGAAAAAAACCTTATCTCAGATGTGTGGAAGATACATACAATAATTATCATATCAGTCTAATAGCAAGAAGAATAAATTACCTGCTCAAGTAATGACGCAGTATCTGAATAGTTATCACTGGAGTACACGTTTTCATGTAATTCTGTCTCCTGGGCTGCTGTATGACTTCTATTTGAGACAAGGAAGTCACTAGCCTAAAGTTTGCAGAGATATAATTAGCAGAAATGAGAAGAATAGCTCCGGAAGGGAAAATATTTCTTGACCAAAAGAAAAATAGATGACTTTGGTCCAATAGGTACAATGTACTAGAGTCTAGAACAAATTTGTCCAAAAAGTTCATTGAGTTAGTTTGAAGTCTCAAATGCTTGGAGGAAGTTTAATTGGCAATCACCATGTCAGGATTAATAACACCAGATCAAGTACTAAGAAATCAATATCTCAACTAACACTGTTATCTGAGAAGCCATTAAAAGCTTAGCGCATATATGAGTTGATCAGAGCTAAAAAAGACACCCACTATGGAAGCACAATATTACTCACTCATAAGTTCTCCCTTTGAGTGCTCCAAGGTAGTATTTCATGTCTTTAGTATAACTTCAATTTATTCGATATCTTTATGTTCACATCCAAGAAAAACAAGTAACAGTTACACATACACGAGTATTTAACCGTAAAAGCATTACGCAGTAATCATGACTAAAATGGTTTAATGCAAGGACAGAAGAAACAGAATAGATGGTTATTAATGAAAGCCAATACCATGCACATATACACATAAGAAGAAAAAGCAAGACAGACTAAATATATTGATGAAATATCCAGACAGCAGTATTAGTCTGGCATGGACCAATTTCTCAAATGTAAACCAGTGCTCATTAATGATACGGTAAGAAACAGAAGTCAAACTGTACCTTCTGCAATACCATCTTAAACTCAAGTAGCTCATTGTATGATTGCCTTAGCTTCTCGCTATTAGCATTCATTTCAATCAACTCGTGTTCATGCTCTGCAAGTTGTATCTGAAATTCAGAATAGGTCTGCATGAGCTTTTACTTAAACCGAGAAAAAGCATAAGAAAGAAAGAAAAAAAAAAAGCATAAACGCGATTTGGACGATAAAGTAGTGCGTTCATTGTCAGAAAGAAAAGAAACCTCCAGTTCTTCAAGTTCAATATCAGGTTGTGAAGCTGGACGTGCAGGAGGCAGCAGCCCAGCTTTTTGTGTCTGATCTTTGAAAAATCGTAGTTTCCTTGACATCTCTGCACATCTTTTTACCTATGAAAGATCATCCACGATTACAATGAAAAGATAAATATAAACCACTGACCATCAAATTCTTTATATGCTTTTGATGCCAACTAGTTGATTAGTAATGAAGTTTATGTTTATAAAAACGAGTAGTAGTTCAAGACTGCATACATGATTTAACAAAATTAAACGCTAAATGTTGAGTCCAAGTTATTGAGCACCTCTTTGCCAACAGAAACACTGATGTATCATGTTGCTTTGGCAACTTAGTAATCATTCCCAATAAGTTCATCAGGAAGGCAAGTCAATTAGTAGAGTAACCTTGAATTGCTTGCAAACCATTCAGTTTTTTTCTTGTATTTGCCAAGTGCAAACAACTTAGTAGTACTCCCACTAGAATTTCTTCAAAATAACCTTTAACTGGTCAATAAAATACTTTTATTACAAAGTTAAAGCACAATTTTAGAATTTTGAAAAAGAAAAAGAGTTGCCTGAAGAAAAAATAGAAAAAAATTAAAGCGAGGATGTAATAGACAAAGGATGTGAGAATAGTAATAAGACAAGTGAAGAGATCAATGTAGTTGCTCTTATCCTTATGTTAGTTAATATCTTAGCCCTAAATGTTGAAGTTCAAAGCAGAGATGGGGACGAATATGTGTTAGAACATGAGGAATCAAGGTAAGTTTTGGTCTATGTTTTAGCACTCAACCAAAAAGATGAAAACATCTAGGGAGCTTCACTCTTTTCTCTGCCAAAGAAAATTTAGCAATCAGGTGTTTCATGCAACTAAGGTTGCTTTAAAATATGAACTATCAATTGCCACACTAGCATCAACCTAGGAATATATGGAGTGCTATCTTTAAAATCAGACCAATCAGAAGATAAAGAATAGTAGAAACATTATTTACTTCAAACACTTCCAATATCCTATATATAACCTCAACATCACAGTATGGTACTGTTAAGACACCACACAATACAATTAAGTAGTTAAAAGTGTGCTCTCTAATCCTTCTCAAAAAAGTGTGCTCTCTAATCCTTCTCAAAAAAGTGTGCTCTCTAATTTTTAGATGAGATAGTTACATATTTCAACATGGTATCAGAGCAGGCAGAGATCTTGAGTCTGAATCTCCCTGGGACCCACTATAAAAAAGGGGGAAATTTTACACGTGTGAAGCCCATGAAAAAGAATCAGGCCCGCACGTGAGGGGGCGTGTTGAGACATAATATGAGAAGGTCACACACTTCAACATGTACCATTACTATAACCTCGACGTAACTTTACGTTACTATTACAAGCTGAAATTGGACAAAACTACTTCTTATCTTTGACTAAAGCAGCGGACTTTCATCAACTCTCAACGGACAATTTTCAGAAAAAGTTAATAATGATTATGATTTTGTCAAAAATACAAGCTAATAGTGATTAACAATTCAACAAATTAAGCTAATGATGGAAAGGAATTCCAGTGAGGTAACAACATCTAGAATCTTCAACACAAAGATGGCGTATTCACTTTAGTGTGTACCTGGTTTACAAATGTTCTTTGGAAAGGACTCTTATCAGCATTTAACTGTCAAAAGAAAAGGTTAGATAGTGAGAAAATTTTCCACCTAACAATAACAAAGAAGGTGAAGCAGTGACAAAATTCCAAACATTTGTATTATAATGCAAAATATTCACCTTACGTAAAGCCATCAATTGGCCACAATAAAAATCTAGTCAGAGAGATGAAATTGTAATGACAGACTTATGGATTAAATCATGTGATTAGTAGTAACCCTGAACCAACAAGAACCAGGTCAAGGACAGGGCTGCTGTACTCATCCTCCAGCAACTCCAAAAGCAAAAATTAGCATGGAGAAATTTTCATTCCTTTAAAACATCAACACAATCCGTACAAATGCTGCACCAAGACAAATCAGTAGAATGAAATTAAAGTCTCCTTTACACACTTGTTTGGCATTGAGGCATAGTTGTTGTTGTTTATTCGAATACACTTCATTCAGCCCTTCAAGATCAAACTATTATCATATACTTCTTGTCTTTCTTTTAATGGTTGGTTATCATGTACTTTTCTTGGTCAGCGACTTCTTAACAACAAATCATCTTGACAGAAGAAAACTGGAGTCTGTTTCACTTAGACACCCAGATTTAAAGTGGAATCTATCTTTAGTGGAATCTATCTTCAAATACTACTCCTAAAGAAAAAAGGAGCCTGCCTTCTACTAACAACATAAGCGTCGCTGGTTCTGTATTCATAAGCATAAGAAAAAAGAAGCCTGCCTATAGATTACATAAGCATAGGACATGTATTCATGATGCCTTCCATTTTAAACATCTCCGGTTCCTCTCTTTCCAAATTGTCCATAAAATACATGCTGGAATGCTTCTCCAGATTTTTCTTCAACCCTTTGTTCCCATATAAAGGAAGATGAATGCTCACTACTTCTCTTGAGCCCACGCAAGCCACAAGGAATTAACGAATATGTTCCAACTTAAGAAAAAGCATGATCACGCGTATTCAGGGAGAGAAAAAACGGAGTTCTCTAACAAAATCTGTTTAGACTCTAATATGCTATCATCTGCTATCACTCAACTTTACTGAGGGCATAAGGTAGATAGAACTATTTTATTTGATCATTTACAATCCTTTCCATCTAGCTGACTTTGAACATTATAACATTATTCATATGTTTAGGAAGGTTGAAGGTTCTTGTGCAAATCGAATAGCATTTTAGGGCTTCGAGAGAATCACAATCTGGTTATTGGTGGGTGGAGGGTGTGAACTTATAGAACTGTACCAGCCCCAAAAGGACTAAGAAAAAACTCTTGACAGATTTGCTCCTTACATTGGTCTTGTTAAGTCTCACATTGGTTGAGAGAATGGGTTGTGGTCTCCTTATATGGTTGCAAAATTCCTCCCCTCATAAGCTAGCTTTTAATGTTGAGCAAGGTCAAAGATCTATTTCTCCCATGGTATCAGAGGCAGACCTATCAATCCCTGTAATAGTGTTTCTAAATGTTGGGCCCCCGTGTTATGTTATCCATGCTACATTTGTCCAGTTTTGGGCTGCAGGGAAGGAGGGTTAAGTCTAACATTGGTTAAACGAATGGGCTGTAGTCCCCTTATCTAGTCTAGGGCAATCCTTCCCTCGTGAGCTAGGTTTTCGAGTTGAGTTAGGTTCAAGGTTCATTTCTTCACAAGTCATTTAACACTCCCTCCCTCCATTCCAATTTATTTAACATACATTCCATTTTGACACCATTTCATTTCTACAGAACTTCCACAGCTTTCAAGAATTCAAATTAATTAAGCCACTAAAGTTTTTAAACTTTAAATGTGATGTTTTCCATCGGAAACAGCTTCTCTACCTCCCAAGGTAGGGGTAAGGTCTGTGTACACCTGCCCAGACCCCACTCATGGGATTACACTGGGTATGTTGTTGTTGTTGTTGTTGTTGTTTTCTATATCAAACTAATTAAAACTGTGTCGAGTTAAAATCTGTCATGTAAAAAATAAAACTAAAATCCTACTAAAGTATACGACTCCAAAAAATAAGAAAAGGTTATTAAACACCAAATGAAACAGATTTAGTCGCTAGTGAACTGCATTGCTAAGAAACTTAGTGGCCACCACGTCTAACCATTCAAATCAGAGAGTGATCAAAACTAATTCAACCTCAGCTCATTCTCCACTTTGATCCCAATATTTAAGCTCAGAACGAACCATCAATATAAGTCTTAATCACGATTGTTTTATTAAGATCAGTTCTTAATCACGAATTGCACCGACATGGAAAAAATCCATATCACGACCAAATCAATGAGACTCGCTTAACACGGTCATTGCTACAAATACAATATCCTAGCAACACTTAGAACGTCTTTTTTCAAAAAAAAAAATTACAAAATAGGAGCAATAAAATGCTGAATTTGAGCAGCAAAAAAATCAATTCAGCACATAAATTTAGCATACAAAAAAAAGGTCATGCTTTGATTATAGCTAAATAATCACATAAATAAAATATCCTACCAAATTGTTACAATATCCTAGCAACACTTAAACTGTATTTTTTTAAAAACTACAAAATAGGAGCAATAAAATGCTGAATCTGAGTGGATCATAGCAGCAAAAAAATTATCCATTCAGCACATAAATTTAGCATACAAAAAAAAAACATATCCTCTAATTATAGCTAAACAATCACATAAATAAAAACGAGGAGACAGAGAATCTCTATATTTAAAATTACAAAATAGGAGCAATAAAATGCTGAATCTCAGTGGATCACAGCCAAAAAATGATTAATTCAGCACATAAAATTTATGCTTTAATTATAGCTAAACAATCACCTAAATAAAAACGAGGAGATAGAGAATGTCTATTTTAAAATTAACAAAATAGAAACAATAAAATGCTAAATCTAAGTGTATCATAAAAGCAAAAAAAAAAAAAAATCAATTCAGCACATAGAATTTAACATAAATGTTTATGCTCTAATTATAGCTAAATAATCACATAAATAAAAACGAGGAGGTATAGAATATCTATTTTAAGATTAACAAAACAGAAGCAATAAAATGCTGAATCTCAGTGGATCATAGCAGCAGCAAAAAAATAATCAATTCAGCACATAAAATTTAAAATAACTGTTTATGCTCTTGTTATAGCTAAATAATCACATAAATAAAAACGAGGAGGTATAGAATATCTATTGTAAGATTAACTAAACAGGAGCAATAAAATGCTGAATCTCAGTGGATCATAGCAGCAAAAAAATAATCAATTCAGCACATAAAATTTTATGCTTTAATTATATCTAAACAAGCACATAAATAAAAACGAGGAGATAGAGATTGTCTATATTTAAAATTATAAATATAAGCAATAAAATGCTGAATCTCAGTGGATCATAGCAACAACAAAAGAATAATCAATTCAGCACATAAATTTAGCATACAAAAAAAAGGTACTCCTGTGCTTTAATTAAAACAAAATAATCATGAAACTAAAACCGAGAAAGAGATAAGGATAGATCTGTACATCACGGAACTGAAGAAGGCCAAGTTGGCCAAGGTAAGTAATAGCAGGATGAGCAGACTCAACAGGAATTATAAGCTGAACAAATGTCATCTTTTCTGAACGCATCAGATCCATTGCAGGTAAATTTTCTATGTACTCCATTTTCCATACACTTACAACAAAAATTCTTTAGATCTGATCACACAAAATTAAAACACACACACACAGTTACACTTTGTTTTTGTTTTTGTTTTTGTGAGTTGGGTTATTAGTGGCGGCACCGATTTTGGAATTTCAGTTCATTTCGAAAGGTAACTGCCATGGGAAGGGAAATGAATTTCTGTTTTTTAGTATGAAGAAGAGGGATGGAATAGTAAAATGAAAAAAGTTTAGACATGAAATTGTAATATACGCTGTATTCTAGTCATTGGTCAATAGTCAAAAATAAAGAAATTTAGGGGTCGTTGGGTAGCTGGTCTGGCTAGTTATTGTTGAGGTAAAAGGTTCAAAAATACCTCTCTACTTTGAAAAAAAAGTTAAAAATACCTTTCGAATTTATTTTAGATAAAAAATACCTCTCTCATCCTTAAATTTTTCGAATATACCCCTGTCTTAATGGAAATTATCTCCCAAAATAACTCAAAATTATTTTTTAAATCCGCTCGATCATTTAAACTCAACTCAACTAAATAATAACCAATAAGATCCTTTATTTCCCCAATTCCCTCAAACTTCATACCTACGTATTGGGGAATAAGGGATCTTATGGGTATTATTTAGTTGGGTCGATTTAAATGATGGAGAGGGTTTAAAAAAGGATTTCGTTATTTTTGGGAGATAATTTCACAAGAAACAGAGAGTATATTTGAAAACTTTAATTTTTGAAGGAGGGATTTTTTTTTTTTACCAAAAATAAGTTCGAAGATATTTTTAGCCTTTTTTTTCCAAAGAAAAGAGATATTTTTGACCCTTTTCCCTATTATTAATCTTTTATCTTACTGGTCACATAATTTGCTGAGTCTTGGTATTTATAGGCTGAATTTTATAAGAATGGATATGAAAATTGGATGTAAAAATAATGTAATGGCAATTTTGCCAGTTGAGTGATCAGCATATCTCGAATTGATGACGGATAATATTGAAAATGAGAGGGAAAAAACCTATTTTTAATAATCAAATGACTAAAAATAAGAGTTTGGTTTATTAATCAAATTTCAGATGAGCAAATAATGGCTTTTACCTTGACAGCTACACCGACAAGTTCTTGGGGATATAAAAATAAAAGAAAATTAAATGTGAAAGAGAATTGGAAAACTAAATGTCAAATAGTCAAAAATAAATAAAATTAAAGAATGGTCAATCCTTAACCATGTAATTTTGAACGAGGAAAAAAAATGTGGTAAAAAAAAAAAAAGGATAGTAGCATATTCACAAAGATTTTAAGTTACCCCCTGTTTGGATGGTGGTTTCCCGTGGTTCATTAATGTATTGTTTTCTATGAAACCATGTTTGTTTTTATTTATTCTTAAAATTATGTAGTATGGTGTTGTAAACCCGAAGTTCGTCCCATGGTTATACAACCATGAAAAGTTCAAATTTTTGTAACCACAGATGTGGTGGTTTTTTCTGTGATTACGTATTTCATTTCTCCATTAGGGATTTTTACACTCTCAGAACTCACCTAGTGCGAGTTTATTACCAAAAATGAATCATGTTTTTCAACCTTTATCCAAATTGTTCCATATTATATATAATTTGAAAGATAGCCACTTTCCAATTTCTCTTCTTTACAATTTTAAGCATCTCTTGATTGTTAGTTGACAAACTCGATTTGTTGTTGCATTTCGAGCTCAAATTGGGGTTACGGTACCTATTTTGTAAGATTTGGATAGTGAAAATCACATTAAAAAGACAACATATTATTATTAAACAAACTTGAAGAAATGAATTTGAATTCCAAATATGATTTTTGTAAGAAATTTGTAATAAATATTGTTTAGATTTGTTAAAAAACTCTAAGGAGATTGTCTATAAAATTTGAAATTGTTTGGCGAAGATTTGAACTTATTTTGAAAACTATTCAAATTAGACATGATATTGCAACACATGCTACCTTCTTGTCGTGATCAATTAGTCAAAAATAAATAAATAAATAAACAAATAAAAAGAATAGTCAGTACCTTAATCCAGTATTTTGAAGGGAAAAAAGATAATTTTTAATAAGAGTTTATTGCTGATTTTACGCCTTAAACTCGAAAACAATAGGAGTTACGAGCTGTCAAATCTTTTATTTCATGGGCCACGTAATCTGCAGTGTCTTTCACTTGCATCGTATTTGGAGGGTTGAAATTTATAAAAATGGATGTGGAAATTGACTTTAATGTAAAAACAATGTAATGACAATTTTGCCACTTGAGTGATCAATAAATCTCGAATTGAAGACAGACAATATTGAAAATGTGAGAAAAACATTTCATCCGTTTCAGTTTACGTGAAATTATTTCTCTTTTAGTCCATGTCTAAATGAATGACCTCTTTCTTAATTTGAAAATAAATTCACTTTATGCAATGATTTACAGCCACACACATATCTAATGCTTATTTTGAGCCACAAGTTTAAAAGTCTTCACTTCTTTCTTAAACTCTGTGCCCAGTCAAATGGGCTCACATAAATTGAAACGGCTCCGTTTCAATTTAGGGCAAAAAACATATATGTACATACTAAGAGGTTATATTTACGAAATATGACGATACTTTTCCGTTTACAAAATATATCAATAGATTTGTTACAAAATCTATACAAATCAGGTAAATTATAAAGAATTAAATAAAACACATTAAATAAGGTAAAGAGATTGCTTTCATTATTTTATCCAATTTTCTCTCCAATCAAAATTAAAATATATTGTTACCCGATTGTCTCCATGCTCCCTTATTTCATCCACTTTTATCTCCCCATTCAAAATTAAGAGATATTGTTCTCTAATTTTCTTCAACTTTTATTCAAAAAGTCAATACTAAATCGGTAGTTTTTATATACATCAGAAAACATATATGTATAATTTTTATATGCAATATGTATAATCGTATAAATTTGTTATAATTTTTGTATATGAAATATGTATTAAAATTATGTGTATTTTGATTATGATAAAGTGCATATAAATTGTATAAAATTTAATCAAAGTATATATAAATTTTGAGAAAATATGTACAATAAATTTGTAATTGATACAAACCATATTCCATACAAAGTTCATACATCGTAAAAATAAATTTGTGTATGCAATATGTATAAATGTATAAATTCGTTATAATTTTTATGTATGAAATATGTATAAAAGTTGTATGTATATTTTGATTATTATAAAGTACATATAAATTGTATAAAATCTAATCAAAGTATGTATAGATTATGAGAAAGTATATATGTATATTAAGTTTTTTGATTGATACAAACCACATTCCACACCCGTATAATTTTCAACATTTTTTAGATTAATTTATATCGAATTTATTCGCATTCCATACACACTATACCACATATATTTAAAAAATGATAGTATATAGCAGATTCCATACACATTTCATACATATACTAGTTTTCAATATTTATACAGATTTCAAACACACAATGATCGTACATATCTCAAAACGATGCAATTTTTATATACAATTAATACACATGTCAGTAATAAAAAAATATTTTGTAATATTGGTTTGAAAATTTAAATTATGAGAGAAGATGAATTTTAGGTCTAGAAATGGTGTCTATTATAGAGGGGGAGAGACAGAGAGAGAGAGAGAAGAATCTTTTAAAAAGGGAAAAGAAGTTGATTGGTAGCTATCCTATAATTAAGTTCACATTTAAAATCAGATTATTTTCCTTAAAAAATGCCCAAAATTGTGGGTATCTCATTAAGTCCAAACCTGGTATTCTATTTGGTATACTTTGTAATTTTGTTGGTATGTTTTGTAAATAAGAAAAAATGTCTTTATGCTTTGTAATATAGAGTTTTAAGTAGTATTATTAAGTCATTTTCCCTTTAATTTATGTGAGCCCATTTGACTGAGCACAGAGTTAAAGAAAGAAGTGAAGACTTTTAAACTTGTGGTGTTAATGTGTCACATATATTTTCTGTGGCCATAATCATTACAGAAAGATAAATTGATTCCAAATATATAAAGGAGTCATTATTTTTTACACAAACTAATAAGGAAATAGATTCACATAAATTGAAACAGATGGAATACCTATTTTCAATAATCAAATGACTATATTGGAGTTTGGCTAATTAATCAAATTTCAGAAGTGCAAAATGGCTTTTGCCTTAACGGCTACACAGACAAATTCTTGGGAATATAAAAAAGAAAATTAAATGTGAAGAAAAATGGAAGTGCACACTACTAGATCGGGCCAATCTATACTTAGTAACAGGAAAACAAAAAGGAAGGAAATGTCAGATTATCTTTGAGTCATTAGTTTTATAAAATTAAGTGAAATAAAAAAGTTTTTCTGAAACGTTATAATAATCCAGCAAAGCGACTTTCTTCTATGAAAATTTTAAATTACAAGTTCAATTTGCATATAAAACTTCAATCTTTTAGAAATCACTCTGTAGAACCAAAAAAAATAAAAAAATCCAAATGCTTCAATTGGTCCTAAGTGTTGGCTCCAAACGAATTCCTCAATCATAAAAAAATAGTAAAATTGTGTATTTAACATGAGAATAAGTGAAGAAAACTAAAATAAGTATAGAGGAACGAAAAATCCAATTTATACGAAGATGAATTTAGTAAAATTGAAACTTTTGTATTTGGTTCGAACTTTCAATAAAATGAATAAGCACTTATGAGTTGTTCTTTCAAAGTATATTTTTAAGGTTGTGCATAGTCTATATTCTTGTGAGTCAGGAATGACTTGCAATTTATGCTCGTACGCTAAGTTCGTTAACCAATGAATCGTACGTACGAAGGATTTGAATATGGTAATTTCAATCTTGTGACCAATTTCAAGTCTTTTTTTTTTCTTTATTCAGTCTCTTTCCTATTTTCTACAAAGCATCTTATTGTAGTGGAAATTGGAAAGTAGTGGTTGTATCTTTATAAAAGAAATAATAATTCAAGGTGACTTGTGTTAATTGATTATAGCTTGAAAGGATAGTGACGTGGCCCAAGCGGTGAAATAAGGCCTTATGTTATATTATTATGTGTGTGGATAAGTTAGGTCCAATAATTATATATTGAACTGTGATGGGTAGGCACTCTCAATAAATTGAGGCCAACCCCCTTTTCCCTAGCTATTGGAAAACCCTAGCATATTTTGTTCTTGAATACGTGGTTGACGCCCCATGGTCGTGATAGCTAGTGGATCACAAACAATGGAGATGAACGCTACGCTTTCTTTATTCTATCTCAAGATTATGTTATAATTATGTCTTAATCTCTGCTATGGCTACGAATTAATTATCTTACAATTCCTTCGAAGTATCATCTTTTTAGGCTATTCATAGTCTATATTCTTGCTGGTCAGGAATAACTTGCAATTTATGCTCGTTCGTTAAGTCGTTAACCAATGATTCGTACGTACGAAGGATTTGAATATGATAATTTCAATCTTGTGACCAATTTCAAGTCTTTTTTTTCTTTATTCGGTCTCTTTCCTATTTTCTACAAAGCATTTTATTGTAGTGGAGACTGAAAAGTATTGGTTGTATCTTTTTTAAAAGAAAAAATAATTCAAGGTGAGTGCATTTGGACTTAAAGGAAACGCAATCTCTAGTGTTATCTTGCACGTAATTTTATGCTGACTAGTTAGTGTTGGATCAAATGTGGAATACCACACTTAACAGATATGCACACATATAGAACATTGTCTTTTCTTAATTAAAAAATAAGTTAATATTCCATGCAAAGGTTTCGTTCTTCATGCTAGTTTTATCCTGAAATTTGGCGTTTAATTAAGCCTAAACGTAAGTTTTCTTTTTTCAGGTTGGGTGTAAAAAATTATATCAGTATGTTTGCGGGTATATTTTATCTAATCCTATAAATATACTCCTAAGTGATTTGGGTACTATTTTAAACTTCACCTGTAATAGTTCAGATTTTAGGACACAATGTAATAAAGTTTAGTTATATTACTTTAAACTTCAAGATATCGGGTCATGAAATTCAATTGCTGTGATTCCAACTTTATGGTACTGGCAGAAGGTGAAAATGACTATGGTTAATTACCCTTTCCAATGTTCATATCATATCTATGACGAAGACAGGAACCTAAAAAGGCTTAAAGGTAGACATAGATACGATAGCACCTAGTTCAATTATCATTTGGCGGCCTCTGGCTAGCAATTATTATTAGGGCTCGTTTGGTACGAGAGATAAAAAATAAATAATCCCGAAATTAAAGTTGAAATGAATTTATTTCACGTTTGGTTGGGATAAAATCGTAGTATAAATAGTCCCAGAATTAAAGTTGAAATGAATTTATTTCACATTTGGTTGAGATAAAATCGTGATATAACTAATATCGGGAGACATTTTGCTAAATTAGTTTTTGGTTATGCTTTAAAAGCATGATTGTAGTGTTATTTTTAACCTTTTTTTTTTTTTAAACTAGGAACGTGGGATCACTAATCCTAAAATAAGTAATCCTCGAATAACTTATTTCCCAACCAAACGACCCCTTTAGACATGTGCCAATGAAAGATGGGGTCACCTTGGATTTCTCATATCACTCCGACTTCGATATAAAGCTTGATTGAGATTAGGCAATCAATCAAAACTTAATTTTGTGTTCATTAGGCAGTTCTCTTGGTTTCTCTCAGGAATTTGACCACAAACTCATATGGAACTTCTCCTCGTCCATCCCTTTTTACCAGACAAAGAAGCATTGCAATTAATTTACCTGTCTGTAAGAGTACCAACACATATTGCAAGTTGGCAAATGCAATAAAGAATTATCTCTGTTCTTGATAAATAAAAACTTTTCACAAAAGATTCTACAAACATGTATACATGTATCCTCTGGCTCATCTAGACATCTACATTTCACTCTTTCAAAACAAAATATGCTCCTGACCCGTGAACCTAAGAGAACAGATCTGGGATAAAAAATACAGAGGAACACAAAAAAAGATAATGAATTCTGGCTTAAAAGAACTTCAGTAATTACACGTATCAAATTGCAGTCAGCAAAAAAGATTTCGTAACGCGGTATCAATGGAACCGCTGAAGCATTCTGCAGTGCTGCTGCATGGTATCTATAATGGAATTGCAGCCATCGGAGTTAAACCACCAATTTCACCAGTGTGTATCTTCCGCAAAGCCTCTTTAAGTGATTGCCTGCATTAGCAATTAATGTTAGTAATTAAAACTGTTTAAGTTCAAATTTGGCTAAAAGATTTTCAATAATCAAGAACAAGTAAACATCAAATCTAAACACACCAAACGTGACTATATCGACGAACCAATTCTAGACAAGATGCACGCTCGTAATACTTGTTTTGTTTTTTGGGAGGTCCGGGGAAAACATAGAAAAGCAGGAGAGGAAGGGAATAAAGCTCACCAAGAGGAGGACAACTTTTCTAGAAGTCACAGAAACCGTATGGTTTTGCGTCTGGAAATGCTACATACAATCCTAAGTTATTTTCTTAGGAATTCTGCCTATACGAGCTCCGCAAAGCATAACCAGTCCTACATCCGGATGAGGAGATGGACACTAGAATGAACTAAAACATCTGAAACCATTTCTGAGATTTTCATTGCTAATCATCTCTGATCACCACAGTCGGTATATCTTAGAGGGTGTTTGTATAAGCTTGTAGGCTGGTCAAACCAGCTTACAAGCAAACTTTTAGTTAACTGTGCGTTTGGTAAACACCAAAAGTGCTTATAAGCCACAAGTGGTCACTCCTAATGCGCCCGTTTGGATTAGCTGGAAAAAAAAGTGGCTTTTAAGCATAAGTGCTTAAAGTACTTTTTAAGTGCTGAAAGTTATTTTATAAATAAGCAGTTACGTGTTTAGATAAAAGTGCTTAACGGGTTTTTAGAAGGGTAGTATTGAAATTAACAGAAAATATAAGGGATAAAACGGCAAAGTTGTTGGTCAAACCAAAATGGCTTTTAAGCCGAAAAAATAAGTTGAGGTTGAGCAACTTCTTGATTTTAGCTTATTTTAAGTACTTTTTAACTTAATTTAAATTGTTTTCTATTTTACCAAACCTCCAAATAAGTTAAAAATGGCTTATAAGCTGGTTTGACCTACTTATAAGCCAATCCAAATGGGCTCTAACTTATGACTTTGCAGCTTATAAGCACCTCAAGTTGAACCAAAACTTTTTACTATTGCATCCCTAATATCTGTTTTAATCCCCTAATTACCCTCCCCAAATGAAAACTTCTACCTCATCTCTATTCTATTTCCGCCATTTTCCCTTCTCTTTGTAAAAGAACTTCTTAATTTAACTTTCTTTGTAAATAGTTACAAGGGCATTAAAGTTATTTAACAGGAAAAATGGTTATCAACCCTACAACCTGTTATGGGGAGTTTCTTCTGCTTGTCTTTTAACCCATTACCAGATGCTGCAAGTGCTTTTAAGATAGAAAGATAACTACATGGATGTGACATCAACAAAAGCAGTTGCAGACAGAGCACCAACAGCAATCGCCATAATCACATGATTAAAGAGGAATGGCCATCATCAGAGAAGTACAAGGAAAAAGAAGCACCATCAGTAATTAATTCCACGGGTCCCATGAAGTACTTAAAAATGTTTGGCTGAATACATACAGAGCCCACTAAACTTGTCCGAAAATGTCATTTTGGCACTTTAACTACACCTTGGTCCTATTGAACATCTTTAGGGGTCGTTTGGTGTGAAGGATAAGCAAAAATAGTCCCGGAATAAAATTTTAGTGCCTCCTTATCCCATGTTTGGTTGGAACAAAAATCGGGGATAACTAATCCCGGGATTAGTTATCTCGGGATTGTAACCTTATTTTATCCCATCTTAAGGGTGGAATAACTAATCCGGAATAACTTATCCCGGGATTAGTTATTCTGGGATAAGTTTTTTCCCAACCAAACGAGCTCTTAGTACTTAAATTTTGTATCTATTAGACCCTTTTTTTATGACATGGCAAAGTGAGTACAACGCACCAACTCTAGGCGCGTGAAATCCATGTTTTTTATTTTTTCTATTTATCTCCTTTTTTGTTCTCTCCCTCCCACCACCTTCCTGCCACCACCACCGCCATCTTCTCTCATCAACAGCACTAAAATATTCACCATATGTCTATGGCTACCAGTGTCCTTTTTTTTTTTTTTTTTTTTTTTTTTTTTTCCATGACATGGGAGCCCGCAGCCGCTACCTTCGGGTGCGCACAGGGTAAACCCAGCTCCAGTGTCCTTCCTGTTTAATAAACACTATTGGGTCTTATTTCGAAAGAGTACCAATTTCTTAAATATTCTCTTCCATATATTCGCTCGTTTATGCAGTAAACTTCACCAAAGAAACAAATTGAACAGAGCAAACAAATTAACCATGAAAAATTCTTCCACCAACTTAATCAAACAACTTGAACGATCAAATAGAAAACATTCTATGAACAGAGCAGGAAATTTCCGAACTTGCTCTGTTTCTTCAACCACCTTCATCCATTAGTCACTTCTTCTTCATTATATACGGGCACCACCCATACCCTCCTATTAATCTGATCAACACCTTTAAATATGATTTGTTCCCCCATCAATCCCAATTATAACTAAATACCAAAAGAACAATAACATTCATTTCAAAATGGGTCTGCTTTCGAAACAGAAGAAGAAACAATAAAAGGACAAAAGGAACATAGAGAATAAAAGGCAGCGAAAATTCTGGACAGTAATCGTCAAGGAAGAAGGCCCAGGGACAGGGGTGAGTGGGTGGGTGGGAGAGAAAAGAAAGTTTTTCTTTGTTTCCACGTGTAATTTTCTTATTTGTTATATTGACACGTCAGCGGCATTTGAACTTCACACCTTTAAGATTTGTGGGTTTTTGTAAAACAAGTGTCTGACAGATACAAAATTTAAGTACTATAGGTGTTCAATAGGAACAAGGTGTAGTTAAAGTGACAAAATGAAATTTTCAAACAAGTTTATGTATTCAGCCAAAATGTTTCCTCTGCTTATTTCAACACTTGCCTCAAATAAGGCCCTATTTTTTTTTATTTTTTTTTGGGATAAAGGACAAACAAGGCGCTGTTATGATTGCTGCTCGTCGAAAAATAACAATGGGAAGTAACACTCCACTCAAACATTAGGAAGCACACCATCTGCCTTAGAATTTATAAGTGAAGGAGACTGCATAACTTCAGTGTAATTTATTTCTTCCTTCGCCTCTTATCTCATAGATGCAATACGATGGGCCAACCGCAGATGACGCCTATTCTAGACCAAGAGAAAAAGCAGAATTTGTGCTTGTGGAAATTATCAAGTAATCGGAGATTAAAAAGAAGACCCGAAATTTTGTGAACAATGCGGAGTCGAATTTGTTGATTCTCGGATACGAAGATATCAAATGGGCTATATCAAACTCGCATGCCCAGTAATCCATGTGTGGTATTTAAAACGTCTTCCTAGTTATATTGCGAATCTTTTAGATAAACCTCTTAAAGAATTAGAAGGCCTAGTATACTGCGATGTGTGATTTGATCGAAATTCTGATTTTACAGACTCGAAAGGTAAAACTGTAAAACAGTCAATCCAATTGGGATGCCCTCGACCAAACTGGTGATTTTGCAAAAACAGCAACACGAGAGAAGGTTTTTATCATATTCTGTGTAATCTGAGGAAGCAATTCACCAGAGAAAAAGTCACTTTTCCTTTAACTAAACCAACCATCCTCACAAAACCCCATAAAAGGGTCTACAAAGGTTCCTCTAACTTCATCCCGAGAACTTGACTTATTCTTTCACCAAATCAAAGAGGAATGAACATGTGTTCACTGTGTCAGGGACAACGCTAGAGTTGCGTTCAGAACAAAGTTGTCGACAACCTAGAATATTCTTTCCATTTTTTGATACGTTAATTTAGAGTATTCTTTCTTTAATTAGAAGTTTCTCCTTGTAGACTGAACTTTAATGTGTCTTTCTCTTTAGTGGCTTCGTCTCTTTACATGGTTCTCATGAGTTGATTGAATACATCAAACAATGGAAAGTTTTATCCAAAGGTAACTTCTTTATATTTGATTAAGAAAAAAAAGAGTAGCGAAAAGAAATTTTCTATTAGCAAAAATGTGAACTCTATCACCTTCCTGTTCCTTTTTTTCTTATGTTTTATTGAGAAAGCTTCTATTTTCCTTGATTTTTGATGACAAGGGAACCCGCAGCCACTACCCTTCGGGTGTGCACAGGGTAAACCCCGCTCCTGCGGCCGCAAACCACACAGGAGAGATAACCCGCACTAGGCAAGTCCCGTGCGACAAGCTCGACCCAGAAGGCAAATCCCCCCTGCTATCGTAGGCAGCGGGTTTCGAACATGAGACCTCTATTAGAAGCCCCATGCTCAACCAACTAAGCCACCCTTGCGGGTTTCCTTGATTTTCCCTCAGCAAAAAACAATTCCAGCTAGCAAATTGCCCCTTAAGGTTGCCATGCACAGCACACATAATACAGAAATTACAAGTGAACAAACCCCAGCCACAATGCCGTTTTCAGCCTTTACTGATACCCCACAACCCTTCTTTCACTATTTTGTCTTCACTCTTTTCTTAATTTTTCCCTGAAAGGTGGGAGGTGATTACAACTCAGCTGTCTAGTACACTAACAGACTGCTTAATTTATGATTTTGGAGTCGTGGAAAGAAGATCCCTTGCAAGTTGTTTATCTGATTTCGGCTCTATCATGGAATAGCTAGGTTTCAACTTTCAATTAAGAGATAAAATGTATGCTACTTTCTAGAATATGTCTCCTCTTCTGGTTATCTTTAATTTGAGGATTCTCTGTCCTCTACTCTCATTCTCCTCTTCCCATATCAACAATAATTTACTTCCACCGAAAAGGAAAAAGACAGTAATGTTTATAACTCAGGACGTAGGCAAATAAGACCCTTGAGGAAACAAATATTTATTTATTCTGCGAATAAGAGCAAAGGAAAAATCATAATGGATCTCCCAGAGAAACTCTCAAATATATAACTGATACCTTGTAAATGTCAAGCTATTCCACTATCTGAAGGGTAACTCCCTAAAACTCGCAAAAAGGTAGCGAATTCCTGCAAGGATAAAACAATTCTCAACTGGTGCTCAACTACACCACTTTGACAGCCCTTATGAGTGGTCTTACTTTGCTTCTTCCTGTATGAATGACCAATAAATACTCCAACATCAAATATGTCTAGGAAGTACCTTTAGATGCCCCAGAGCATTTTGAGCCCTTTGATCGGCCATTGATGCTTCGAAATCAACATAGAAAAGGTAAGGGAAGTACCTGCACAAGCATGTTGCACGCAATTGAAACATCCACAACAATGATGCAATGACATTATGACAAGCAGTGCTCTGAGCATATATATATATATATATATATATATATATATATTGTGTCTGTGTGAGTGATAATCACGGTGTCCAAGCCAGCTTGCGCACGTCGACTAATTTCACAAGGTACCAGTTACCTCCCATCAACACAGGTACCAAGAAACTCTGTCCACCAGAGGACATATCGAAAGAAATCACCTAGTTTTTTGCCTCCACTAGGATTTGAACCTGAGACCTCATGGTTCTCAGTCAACTTCATTGACAACTAAGGTACACCCTATGTTGGAGTCCCACATCGTTGTGCGATGGGTTTCTAGGTGTCATTATATGGCCTTGGGAAATCCTCCCCTCATGAGCTAGCTTTTGGAGTTGAGTTAGGCTCATGATCCATTTCTTTACATGGTATTAGAGCCAGGCCCCTCCTGATTCATTGTTTCCGATGTTGGGCCCCCCGTCTTATATTGTCCACGCTTCAGATGTCCCGTCCTGAGCGTGCGGGGGGGTGTTGGGAGTCCCACATCGTTGTGGGATGGGTTTCTAAGTCTCATTACATGGCCTTGGGCAATCCTCCCCTCGTGAGCTAGCTTTTGGGGTTGAGTTAGGCCCATGATCCATTTCTTTACATGGGTTACATATTATCACGAGTACGTATAAATTCTGTTTTGAAATTGCAAATGTAAAGAGAAGAGTTGTATGATACATACTTTGGAAATCCATCTAGACTATCATCAAGCACCCGCAAAGCCTGCTTTTGCAGCGGACGACTCTCAATCTGGGCCAAAATTTAAAGTTGAAATCAAAAAATTGGGTTTGCTTATCTAACGCATGACCTGAGAATTAACCAGATCATTTTCAGCAGAGACGAACTAACCTTAGTAAGGTTGATATTTCGCATAGCAAAAACAGCAAGTGCCTTGAAAAGCACCCCAGGACCTTCATCAAGCGAAAAAACTACACTTGTCTGCCACGATCAATAGATAAGCACGAGCCACAGAATCAGGTGAGAATAACTTTGAAGAGGTCCAAGAAAAAAATAGCAATTCCGTTATACTGCCGAAAAGTAGCTAAACTGCAGGACTGACCTTGAATGGTTTATCCGTACCAGGAATGATGGGCTCCCTGGCCAGCATAAGGAAGCGGGTGACATTATCAGAATCATCCTGAAATATGCATACACAAGAGAGACTGACAAATGATTTAAATATTGACAGACAACTAGACAGTTACAATAGATTTTTGTAAACCTGAATATCTTGTGCAAGCACATTCAAACCATAGATCCTAGACGCAGCCAGACTTGCAACTGCCCCTGCATCTTTGAGTTTGTTGAAAGCAATATACTGCAGAAATAGTCAAAGAAAAACATATTATGATTTAAAAGTCTAAAGATAGTTTGTTGAATCTATTTCAATCTACCACAACAAATTATGAAATCTTCTAAATCATAAAGATGGAACACTCATAACATCTTGTCTGACCTTGGCTGCACCAGCAGTATCATCCACAGCTTCTCTGACCAATCCCAACTTCGTTAATGTGTTCTCACACTGAGCAAGAGCCTGATGCATAACCACGTTTTGTGTAACTATGTGTTTCAACCATATAAATTATTAGGAAGCAAAAGAAACATGCCTGCGGATGGCTAAGAACTCTTTTCAGGTCTTCAATTTTGACGCCATTGTTAGCCAGCAAACAGTGCGAAATTGCTAGTTTGACTTCTCCAACTATATGTAAACGGTGTCTCAGTAAGAGGTCATAATTCCTGTGGATACTCCCCCCTAAAGAGTTTTCAATTGGTAAAACTGCTCTATCAACAAGCCACCTTTCAACAGCCTATCAAGCAAGAAAGGAAAATGAAAACACGATCTATTTTGATATACATAAGAGCAAAGGAAATTGGATTGGAACCGACTTCCTGCTACAACTAAAACTTACTATTCAGAATCTTTAGTGACGTAGTCTTCAAGAAAAAATAGACAAATCACACAAGCTTCAGTTCAAGAACCTTTTGTGGCCTTAAGTCTGACAGGCCCGAGCTATTATGTCTTGCCTGACTGCATTAGTTTACCAGGGGTGAGGGAGACCATTTCAAGAGAAATGTTAAGCTAGCTGAAGGCCTGCAGTATAACTTTTGGGATTTGACTATCTGTATCAGTATTATATTAAGGAGATCAGTTAAAGTTGCTTGGGCCTGACACAACCTAAGTGAGAATTGTACCGTTCTTGCAATTAAGAGTGAGCCGATGGTACTTATGATCAGATAATTTCTGTTGCTGTAAGTCACAAATCATAGTGTTGGAAACAAATATGATAGTCAATCCACAAAATGTTGGGACTATGACCAGATCTTCTGTCCATGCACTAGTATTTTTGTTCCTGCATACTAAAACCAACCAATTTCCAACCCAAGATAGACCAACCAAATTCCAACCCAAGATAGACTACGCCAAGAAAATATTTTTTATTATAATATTTTCTTGGCATGGGGATTACGCCAAGAAAATACTCCCTCCATTCCTTAATAAGTGGTGTTTTTAGTTTATGCACACCCCTTAAGAAATTGCTTACTCCTAGAAAATTATGAGTGTTTTTACTAACTTACCCCTAATTAATGCCTAGAAAAAGAAAAGCTATTTAATAATTCTTGATTATAAATAAGGATAAGTTTGGAAGAATAAGATCAATTTCTTCTTGAAATCCAAAACACCACTTATTTTGAAACAAAATGAAAAGCCTAAAACACCACTTATTATGGAATGGAGGGAGTATTATAATAAATTAATTAATTGGCTGGGAGATATTTTCCTCTCCTACTTTCAGAACTAAGTATCTTTCCTCAAAACCACTTGACTGCCTCTAGATATTTCTATAAGAAACTAATATGGGGTTCATGATCTAAGCCAAGCCCCAAGATGGAGGTATTCGAAAAGCATAGAGAAAGGCAGAGATAGGTAAAAGCAAAGGAAGGGGACGGGCTCAATCATAGCGACGTATTATGAACAGAGTAGTGGCAGCCTCTGTGAAGTCTATGGGTGAACAAAAGGAAACTACAAGAGGAGTATAACAGCATTTTTCACATAACATTTCAAGGAAATAAGCATTTCCCCAGCTTGGGCAGCTAGTTCTTAGATATTAAGGTCTCTTACACAGGTAAACTCTACGTTTAATCTCTTACACGGGTACACTCTATGTTTAACCTATGTCCCTCAGACTCTCCAAAATGTTGCAGCATCCATGTCGTATCCTTAAAAAACGCACTGCTTTAAGAGTATCCAACACGTATCTGTCGATTTTTTTGAAGAGTTTGAGCAACATGGTGTTTAACTAACCGATCTGTTCATATCCATATTGAAGAGAAAGCATATATCATTTATTAGCTTATGTTTGAACTGTTGACCACCAGTATTTATTTACTTATTAAAGGGAAAAAAAGAAAGAAAGTCCATAATCTATGACCAAGGCAAAGCTTAGGAATTCTAGCAAGTTACTGTTGAAGTTAAATTATTTCAGACAAAAATGGGTCAACAGTTTAACATATGGTATCATGGTCTAAACCTTTTTTTAATTAGTAGTCTAAACCTTCTTTTTTATAAATAGTCTAACACGCATTAAAAAATGCATACTTCATCAAGACTAGCAAATTGAGGCCTATTCATTCTAGAATGCAGCGGAAAACTCACTTCAAAAGCAGTATCAAATTGTTCACACGGAACTGCTTCGCAGTTGGGGTATGCTTTCTCTGCCGCTGATTCACTATAAGCACCACGCACACCCTGAAAGCTCAATAAATCACCATTCAGGAACCTCAACGAGAGAAAGACAAGCAACCTGATTAACAGAAGCACATACAAATTTTGAAACTAGTGAGAGCATAATCTAGTATACAGGCTTAATACATAGATAGCCCCTTAAACTTGCCAATAAATTTCATTTAGACACTCGAACTATAGTTTGTTTCCAATTGCGCATCTGAACACATGATGAGGTATTCCCATTAGACACTTTCGGAAAAACTTTTCCACGTGGTCTCAAGCCTCTATTAGGTAGTTAAGTTAACTACATAAAATATGTCATCTCCTTTAATTATACACATCAACCTCAATTGAAACAGGCCTGAGGTTTTACGACTTATTGAGAAAAATGCGTATAACTAAAGGAGGTGACACATTTTAAGTGGTTAACGTATCTATGCAATGAGCACTTGAAACACGCGCAAAAGTTTTTACAAAATTTGAACCGGAAGTGCCTAATAGGAACACTTTATCACGTGCTCAGGCGCTCAATTGGAACAAGTCATAGTGCAAGTGCTTAAATGAAATTTATTGATAAGTTTAAGGGGCTGTGGATATATTAATCCTAGTAAATATATAGATCTGCCTCTATTAATCAATTAGTATAAAGAAAAAGGAAATGCATGCATAACCTGATAAGCAACCCGAAGACGAGAACCTTCAGACGCCATATTGTTCAAATCAGCCGAAGTTAATGGCCCTAATATTCATCAATTCCAACACAAAACAATCAATATGATTACAGTATCAGAAAATCCTTAAATTTACATAAATTGATCCATTTTCAAAAAAAAATCAACCTACTTGCCAAGGGATTAGTTGAATCCTTGGAATTGAATTCATAAGGATTCTCATCATTAACTTTATTAAGCTCAATTGCTTGTTCTTCTTTACAAAACAATCAATACCCGTTTGGCCATGAGAATTATTCACTTTTTCCCGGAAACTTTTTTCACTTTATTTGGAATTCAGTGTTTGGCCATGAAAATTCAACACCCAAAACCCTGTTTTACCTTTTTTTTTTTTTTTTTTTCACTTTCAGTACATTCAAACAACCAAATATTATTTTGCAAAAACTATAACCAAATACAACTCCAACTTCAAAAATTCCAAATAAAGTGAAAAATATTTGGTTTCTATGGCCAAACGCCTACTTATAACCTAAAATTTAGAGAAATTGATCCGTTACAAAAACTTCAACCTACTTGGTGGGGGATTAGGTGAATCCTTAGCATTGAATTCATAATCAATTTCAACAAAACACAATTAATACAGTTAACTACTTAAAAAAAAAAAAAAAAAAAACTAAATTTAGAGAAATAGGGTATTAGGCGAATCCTTGGCATTGAACTCATAAGGATTATCATCATTAACTTTATTAAGCTCAATTGCTTGTTCTCTTTTACAAAACAATGGTGTTTTCCAAATTCCAAATACAAGTTTTCATGGCCAAACACTTATTTCCAACTAAAGAGAAAAAAAAAATCCGGAAAAAAGTGAATGATTCTCATGGCCAAACAAGTGTTAATATACTATAAAAAATAAAAAAATAAAAAAAAAAATAAAAAAAAACTAAATTTTGATAAATTGATCCATTTAAAAAAATTCAACCTACTTGGCAGCGGTTAGGCGAATCCTTAGCATTGAATTCATAAGGATTCTCACTTTATTACGCTCAATTGCTTGTCCTTTAATTATTATTATTATTATTTTTTTTTTTCCAAATTTTCACTCAGAGAGAAATTTAACTTACCAAAGTCTACAAAGTCATAAGGGTCTCATCATTGAACTTTTCGCTAAAAAAATTATCGGATTAACTAATCCAGAGATTAGTTATCTCGGGATTGTAGTGTTATTTTTATCTCACATTGAGGGTGGGAACCAAACAAGCCTTATGCTATGGAAAAAAAAACCCTAAATTTAGATAAATTGTAATTGTAAAAAATGGAACCTACTTGGAAGGGGATTAGGTGAATCCTTAGAATTGAATTCATAAGGATTATCATCATTAACTTTATTAAGCTCAATTGCTTGTCCTTTCTTAATTTCACCTCCAAATGCATTGTTGCTAAGGTCACTGGAACCGGTACTGTCGGTGGAAGCGTAGATCGAGATAAAACGACGTCGTTTATTATGTAAAGGAGTGAATAAGAAAGTGTTGTTGCGGTTTAGGGATTGGAGATTTGAAGTGGTTGTTGTTTCGGGTAGAGGTAAGGGCAGTTTAGGAGACCTAACAATGGTGGTGGCAGCCATGGTGGTTAGTGTTACTTGTCTCTGTGTGTGTGTGTTTGTGACACTGTCACCGTTTTTGTTTTTGTTTTTTTTTTGTTACAGTTGGTGTAGACTTCATCAAAGCAAGAAAATGACAAAAATGGTTTCTTAATAATACCTTACAATTTGGGCAACTTTAGTTTTTTAAGTTTTTCAAAAGATGAGCATTATTAATATTTGATCAGATATTTAACGAATTCTGATTGAAAAAAGGTGTTTCGGTGCGTTAAGAGTTTTCTATGTGCGAGGTTTAAGAAATGTAGAACCAGAATACATAGTACGCGATCTTACTGTACATTTCTGCTGTTATTTTCGCACGGGCTTGTAAGCTTTCAGGCATACTCCAATTTCATTTATCAAATTCTGATTGTTAAATTTAATTGAAATTGTGAAAATAAAAAATAGTTAACGTGAACTCACATTTCGAAGTACAAATTTTATATTTTATGTTATTTTTGGTCTCTTTTAAGGGTCTGGTATTTTTATGTGCAGTTTTGGTTATTTTTTTTATTATTTGGTGTAGTTTCTTATGTTGAAGTTTCTAAAATTTTCAGAATAATTTTGGGGTTTCTGATTAATAAATAATTACACCCTTTTGATTAAATTTAACGATCGAAAATTTGATAAACAAAAAACGCTTATTTTTGGCAAATTTAAAGGATCAAAGTTGCTCAAGTGATCCCTAAGGGACTATTTTGAACCTATAAGAAACCATTTTTGTCATTTTCTCTTACCAAAACTATAGGCGCTCAAAGACGTCTAAATTGAAAATTGGAACCTACTTTGCCACGGATTAGGTGAATCCTTGGTAAGGAAAGTTTAGGATGATGGAAAACTTTAATGAACAACACAAAATCGTAAGTAAATTATTAGACAGTGATATAAATTCTTAGAAGAATAGTAGAGGCACTTACCTTGATCCATTATAAGAATTGATAGAAGTAAGGCAAAATCTTCTAAGTCTTGTTACTTTCTTTATGATAATTCTTTTCATGGGGCAGAGAGGAAAAAAATTATTAACAGATTTAAGGATCACAATTAATATATAATAGCGAGGCATATCTTCGGAAAAAACATAACTCTTCGAATGTAACCTTTTCAAAGAGGTACAACTCTTCGGTTATGAACCCATTAATTATAACTGAAAAGTTAACTAAGTTTTTACGCATATAAAATCCATACCTTATAACATATATAGCTCATAAAAATAATACTTTATTAGATTAAGAAAAAAGGACATCTTTAATTAATAGCATATCTATGTACAATTATATTAAATATATGAGTCCACTTAAATAGAGAGTTTCCAACATAGGAGACCTAACAATGGTGGTTGCGGCCATGGTGGTCAGTGTCACTTACCACTGTGTGTTCGCTTCGGCGTCCCTGTTTCTGAAGGAAGCTGGAAATTGACTGAAATGGGGACAGATGGGTATTTTATTAATGCCCCAGTCACACACAATAGTTTGTCCTGTTTGCTTTTCTAGAGTTGATTTAACTAATTGTTGGAGTCAAAGTGGATCAGATTAATTCAATATTTTAAAATTATAATTTAGATATTTAGAAACTATACGAAAAGTACGAAGTACAAGTTACACTTTTTCTCATATTAATCTGGTGAAAAAATATATCTCAAAATATTAATCAAAATTTATATAGTTTGATCTTTAAAAGAGAAAAGTGGACAAATAATATGAGCAGAGGGACTATTTTTTTTTTAAAAAAGTTATTCCCTCCGTCCTAATTCAAGTGTCTTAATTTGACTGCGCAAAGTTTAAGGAATAAAATGAGACTTTTGAATCTTGTGATCTTAAATTAAAGATGTGTGTAAAGTATTAAAATATCCTTTGATTTTTGTAATTTTAAATTTGTCATGTAGGATGTTTAAATTGTAAACTAACTAAATATAGAAAGAGACTCTTTTTGGGACATGCCAAAAAAGAAAGTTACACACTTAGTAGGCGTTTGGCCATAGAAATAAAAAAAAAAATCACTTTTTTTGAAATTTTGGAGTTGGAGTTGGAGTTGTGTTTGACCATAGTTTTTGAAATTGTAGTTTTTGGTTGAAAGTAGTTGTTTTGGTTGTGGAAAAAGTGAAAATTTTGAAAAACAAGTTTTTCTTGTTTTTGAAATTCCGGAATACAATTTCAAGTTGTATTTGGAATTCTTATGGTCAAATGCTGATTCCGAAAAAAAGTGAAAAAAGTTTCTGGAAAAAAGTGAATAATTCTTATGGCCAAATGGGCCCTTAAATTGGGACAGAGGGAGTAGGAGTTTTCAGTTAGCTGCCATGAGAATTTTTCCCTTTTTTCGATTTTTTTTCCTCACTTTATTTAAATATCAGCGTTTGGCCAAAAACTCCTTAAAGATGTAAACTTTTTCGGCCGGTAATTCTTTTGGGAATGACATTTTTGGAAGTTAATTTTTTGTGAGAATGGAAAAATATTTAAAATTTTGAATTTTATATTTTATATATATATATATATATATATATATATATATATATATATATATATATATATATATTAAAATTAAGGTAATAAACTACAAACATTTATTTATAATAATTTCAAACTGTTTATCTCCCAATAATAGTTTGTACAAGTGAAGCAAACTAAGAGTATTATTCTATTACTCTCTGTCTTTATGTAATACTTTTTGTTTTTGAAGATTCAAACTTCTTAATTTTAATCATATATTTGGACAGAGGCAGGATAACAACTTTTTTTTTGCTTCTGAATAGATTATACTGTACATATTTAATGAATTTTAATAGAAATACAGGGGTTTGAGCCTAAGTTACGAGGTTCTATCGAACCCATAAGTACTACACTGGCTCTGCCTGTGCATTTGGACAAAAAATATTTTAACTTTTCTAAAGAAAATTTATATTTTTGAAACTACATAAAAAATACTACTCCTTACAATAAATAATAATTCAAAATCATATGAAAGAATTATAATTAAAGAATAATTTGTTTGGCCATGTCATGTAAATTGGGACGGAAAGAGTATAAACTCTGACGCACAGAATTTAGGCAACAGATGAAGAATTGGTTTCAGGTCTTCCATTTGACGTGACAACAACAAGGTAAGCAGGAGAAAATATTGCAAGCAGTGTTTTAAAAGGCAGTTTCAGGATTCATCCCGAGGCTCGCTCGGGGTCGGGCACTGACAAAACGCCCCGAGGCTCACGTGAAGGGTTTAGTTCCTATGAGGCTTATGCCCTAAGTGCCCGATTATACACACCAAACAAGCCTAATGATCGGGGCTCGCCTAACCGTTCTTACACAAATTATTTGTTAAATTCCTTAATTAAAATCGTTGATCCTCATAATTCTTAATAAATGAATGATACTTAATAGTTTTCATCTATAGAAATAAGAAGATTGGGTGTAACTCAACTAACAAGTCGTAGTATTGCATATTTACTATTTGAGAACATCGTGGGGGTGAATATCACTTAATATTTCTTTTAAAAATACATAGCCGAATTGTACATTTTCACTAGTCATTGGTATTTTAGTCCTATGTATCAAAATTATCATATTTTATTATTTCGCTATTTGAAAGTAATTTTATTTTTATTCATGAAGGAGTTACGTTTTAATTATAATACTGATAAAGTTTATTGATTATTTGCTTATAGGGAGACAGAATGAGTAGTATGATAATAATATTGTTTTATGAAATTGTGATATTTTCATTGTTTAAAAGTTAAGATGTTAATGTTGATTTGCAATTCATAATAGCTTTTATTTCATTGTATTGTTTATACTTGTAAAATTATGTTATATATAATTACAAGTTGTAAGTGGCGTATAATGAATTGCTTTGATTAGTTTTTTGTGAGGATCAAGCACATCTATATATATTTATTTTACATATGTAAAAATATTTATTACAATTATATTATTTTATGAAATACTAAAAATTAAATACCCATGGGGCTTACGTCCCTTGCCTCGGGGTTTATGCCTCGCCAAGGCACATGTAAAATGTCCCGCCTTACTCCTCCGCCTTTTAAAACATTAATTGCAAGTGCATGACACTTTAGTCTTGGTGTCTCAATAATACATGCACACTAAAAAAGAACACAATTCTTCATAACACACTTTTAACTGGGGCTTAATGCATATGCGGCCCCCTAATTTATTTTTTTTTTAATCCATTTTCACACCTCAATTAAGCATTGTTCCTATTGAACCCCTGAACTCGTCTTCAAGCGTGTTTATCAAAACCCATTACCTTTAAATCATTGTTCAGCTACTTTTTCTCTGCCATTAATCTTACCTTGTCATCTCCACAAAAGTTAACTTTTTCTTAGTTGAAAAAGCATGTGAATCAAAAGCTATGTTTACAGGAAACTATCAAAAGAAGAAACCAAAGAGAAAAAATTAATCCTATTAGAAAGTTCTTATCAAGTTGAACTTGAAGTGTCCATTTCATGACAATGCACCGAAAGGATCGAAACATTGTTAATTGTAAATCGCCTTCTATCTACACGCTTCCAAGAATAGAATAGATGAGACGGCTGTGATTGACAAAGCAACGGAGGCGGGGATTGTCGGGTTCTTATGAGTGCATTAACTAGAAATTGATTGAAACTTAAAGTAACTCCATTTATTTTCAAGCTTGCTCTTCCAACCGGCCTATCGTTCTCCTCTATGAAAACATTCTTCTACAATAACTCACAACAACACATCCATTCCCTTTCAAATGAAAAGAGAGGGAGATGATACCATATGACTATCAGACCTGATAATTGATGAAAAAATGAAATACCAACTTCGAGGAAGAATCAATGTTACCATGAATATATTAGGATGACTGGTGAGAGCGGAGACGAGAGAGTGAAACTGATAATTTATCTTCTAAATATAATTTGTTACAAAAAAATCAAACTAAGTGAGATAAGTATAACATGTCAAATCACAAGAGAAAGGTTAATGTTATCGAGGCAAACCTGCAAGAAGGGCTCTGAAATTTTCCCCAACTTCAAAACAATCATTTGTAGTTCGTTACCCCTCGAACTAACAAAACATAGTAAATAATAAGAAATAAAGTACATATTCCCTAAGAGCTTGTCCAGTACCACCGATGCAGAAAATACATCCAAGGGATTTGGCGGGGACAATATTTTCAGGTCATCGGCCGGATGAGGGCATTAGAGTCCGGAGCCTAAAGGGTATAAAAATACACGGTATAAACCAAAAGGGGATAGCCAAAAATATATATACCAAAAGGGGCATAACGTGGACTGATCCACGTTATACCCCAACTTTTTTTTTTTAACCTCTGTCAGAATCACAAAACGAAAAAAAAAAAATTTGTATAACGTGGACTGATCCACGTTATACAAATATATTTGTAAAACGTGGTACTGACCACGACTCATTCAACATTTGTTGCCCTAAATTTTTCTCCATCTCCTCCGCCTCTTCCTCCATCTTCTGAACTTACAGAATTTTGATCTCCGCCTCCATCTCCTTCTCCTCCATTTATTTTCTTTTTAAACCTTGCGTTACAGTCTAATTTTTGGAGCAACTTCTTCATCCTTATCTTTTGTTGCTATCTAAATTAAGGTATTTTTTTAGCTCATATAATATTATATATTTCTAGTAGATGAATATCCGTTTGTCTTATATATCTTAATTGTTATTTTTTATTTGTGTTATTTTAATACGTATAAGATATATGTTTGTCTTATTTGTGTTATTTTAATTTGAACTTAAGATATGATTGTTAGAAGCATTATTATATAAAAGGTTTGATTTGTTTAGTAGAACTTTTGAAGAAATTTGTTGTTATGTTATCGTTATTTTTGTGGATTGTTATATAAAAGATCCGAATAACTAATTGTTTTTCATTATACCTTTAATGTGATATTTATATAGTCGAAAAGTCCAATTTAATTGTTATACCTTCGTGATATTTATATAGTCGAAAAGTGAAATTTAATTGATGCCAAAAAAAAGATACTTAAAATGTCATGATAATGCTTTATTATATGGGACCTAAGTCTAAGCGGGTGGACAATTATTTTGTCTATACCTTATAGGTATTAATGTGGTCCACTATCAGTTTTCTAAATAAGGCGAATTAAGCGACTTTATCTAGCCAATAAATATATTTGTTCGCTAAAATTGGAATAATAATTTTTTTTAATAGTAAGTTACTCCAAATAGCTTGATCTCGACTTTAATTTTTTTTTTTTAATCTAAGGTAATGAGCTTCCACGGTATGCGTACATCCGGGCCGTAGTGTATGATGTGTTAACACTCCAGGAGAAGCATCAATCACAAGCCGTGTGGATGGTGCCTTGAGAGGACCGACCGGATGCTCGTTTTCACGCCGCGCGATACCGAATTTTGGAAGCACGTGAAGCGTCATCCTTTTCATCCTCGCATCCTTGACTACTTTGGCCGTGTGGATTTAGGAGAGTAGTAGAGGTAAGATGTGTATCATATGATTGGGCTCATCATTGCACTTATAGAGAGATTGCCCCGAGACGCACACATTTCATCCGCGTACGGGTGAGGCGACCATCACATTACAAGATATTGAGATCATGTTTGGTACGGTTGTTGATGGTAATCCTCGAATGATGTTAATGCTAGAAATATAGTATTGTTGGGTGGCAACAATTAATCCATGAGCTTATTGGTCAAGCACCCGGTCCGGATTGTTTTAATGGTGTTAGTAGGTTAGAACTAAATAAATTAATTGAATATATTAGAGGCTTAGATGACATTACAGATCGTACCCCGTAAATTATTGTGCAACAACAAGTTAGGTTGTACTTGCTATGGCTTTGTGGCGGCACGATATTTCCGGATAAGTCCGGTGACTTACTTAATTTAGACTATTTGCTTGACATGCGTGACCTTAGAGCAATGAGTAGGCAAGCTTGGGGAGCGGCTGCATTGTCATATTTGTATACTTGAAGAAAGCCAAGGATATGTGTGGATTCATTTCCTTATCAGGTAAGTACGCGACCTTTAAAATTATATAATTTTATTTGGTTGTCCTATTTGGTAGTTATAAGGTTTTTATGTATTTATTTTAAATTTTTAATATAGGTTTGGGCTTGGGAGCGAATTATACCGATGCAGCACCACCCAGGGCCCTTCAGTCACACACGGCTCTTGCACGAAAGTGGACTCATCGTAAAGCTCGCGAAAATGAGGCACGTGTCGTGCTACCCATATGTAGGGATGTATTGGACCACCTACCGTATGGTCGTGTATTTTATCATAATTATGGTTGTTAATGGCGTTTTTGATATAATAGTTACGCTTATGTGTAATTTATTTATTTTATTATCATGTAATTTTATGTTCTTTCTATCGTAGTTTGTGTGGCAATTTAGAGGCCATCATTAACGGACTCCCGAGTGGTGTCGGCGCGCCAAGTTATTTGGATGGCGCAGGTTCCCCTTATTTGCGGGATCTATCGAGAGTGGCACATGGTAGACCGCGTTCTCGATGGGGCTGGTAGGAAGCAACATATTCCGAGACCATGTGCCGAGATTGATCATTCTCATTACAAACGTGACAAACGGTATGCTATACAATGAGGATCAAGAAAATTTTGCACAAACGTAGTTTTTTGTGGGAAAATCGTCGACAAAGTGGTAATTCGGCCGAGTAGGAAACTCAAGACCCGTAGTCATTATCGAGTATTTTTGTTGGTATCGACGTCACTTGCGCACTTTTATAGGAAATCCTCGCGCATAACGTGCATAGGATACCAACACACGGCAAAGGTGTACGAGGCACTGGTACGTACATTACATTCCATTAGATGTTTGATGTCTTTATAGGTGTCTTAGACTACTATCAAATCTTGTAATTTAATTATATATATATATATATATTTTTTTTTTAGGCTTTAGGACATCAAGAATAATCGCATAGGGCTTGGCTCGAGACTATCCAAGATCCAACCAAGTCTAATGAAGTGAAGGAAATAGTAGAGACGTTTAGCCGCATTAATACGCAGTCCATGGCCGCCGCTTGGGACGATGTTGAGTTTCGCTCCCAATTATACACCACCGGGTGGAGTATGTCGAGCCGCCATCGTGCAGTTCCTAATGTACCAAGACCGCGCGCGTGCAGAGGACGCCAATCGTAGGTAGACGGGTCGAGGTCCCGCGGATCACCGCTGGTCACGATGAAGAGGTTCGTTTTGATCAAGATATGCCTAGCTCAACGATGCCGTAGCCGATGATGCATATTACCCAATAATAGATTTTGGTATGTCCACCATCGACGTTCGCTCCCGAGGTCCAATCACCACGTAATCGAGAAGTGAGGGGCCTTTTCAGCATTCGCATCGTCCGAGCCTATTAGCCTCGCTATGGCCCAACACCATGGTGTTCGGACACAGGCGGCTATTATGGACGAATGAGGGCCTTTACCTCGCATTCATCGGACAGCTCTTCAATTGGGAGGAGACCGAGTTTTACCGACGCGAGTATTCTAACCACTCAAATAGCTTGTATCTTATTTAATTTCATTAATGTAATGGCTACCTTATGTGTCTATATTATTTATTTTGCATAGTCTCCCATGGCATTTGATCTTGATCCTCACACATTCCCGTGCCGACGTACGTACTTTAGAGCCATTCAAAGTTAGCTTTTAATTCAAAGTATTTGGTGACTTGTGGTTGTTATGTGGTGTTTTGTCTTCGTTGTTTCGGTTGTTTTGTGTTGGTATATGGTATTGGAGGAAGTCCTTGTTACAGGGGAGATGCTGTCCGATTTTACGTAGACAATCAAAGTAATTGCTAAGAAAATTTATCTAACGAATCCAATCATACAAAAATAACTTCTATTTTTTATGGCATTTACGGTGGATGCGGGTGTGATACAAGAGGAGGTTCACCAACGTAGATCAAAACGAGAGCGCCGACAAACTCAGTGTGGCACCGGGGGGGGGGGGGGGACACTGTAAAAATTAAATTTTTATTAATTATTGAATTTATCTCAAATCTCAATAGTTATGTAATCTTTGAAGAATATATATTGTGTGTTGAATAAAGGTTAGATTTGAATACTTGCCAACGTTTTACAATAAAGAAAGGTTAGATTTGAATGCTTGATAATGTTTTACAAGAAAAACAATTGCATTCTTGATGTTACGACTACATGGTAGATTTAACGATCGCATGGATTCTCGCGAACGTTTACGTGCATATAAAAATTTTCATGCATCAACGCAAAATCGCTAACGTTTTGCAACAAAATGAATTGTTGTAAAACGTTGGCAGGCCAACGTTTTTGCAACAAAACATTTTGTTGTAAAACGTTGGCAGGCCAACGTTTTGCAACAATTCATTTTGTTGCCAACGTTGCCAACGTTTTGCAACAATTCATTTTGTTGAACTTGGCCGGCCAACGTAGCAATAATTGATTCTTGAAATTTTTTTTACGCCAGAGAATCCTTGCAGTCGTCAAATCACGCATGCAGCTGTAAAAGCAAAATAGTAAAATAATTTGTAAAATTTTTGTTGTTAAGGCGCAGAATGCATGCAAATCAAATCGCTTGCAATCGTCAAAATCAAGCATGCATTCGTAAAATCAAACAATAAATATATTTTTTCAACATCGCATTATGACATTCAAAGGTCCGTGAATCATTTGTTTTATATACCAGTAAGATTTGTAAGATTTGTTGTATTCATTTTTCAAGAATATCTCTCTTGCATTCTCCATTAATTTTTAGATTTGTATTCTGCATATCTTTGAATTCTCCACTTCTCGCTTGTAGACTTCATTTTTCAAGAATTCTCCACTTCTCTCTTGCATTCTCCATTAATTTTTAGATTTGTATTCTGCATATCTCTCGAATTCTCCACTTCTCCCTTGTAGATTTCATTTTTCAAGAATTCTCCACTTCTCTCTTGCATTCTCCATTAATTTTTACATTTGTATTCTGTTGAAAATAATATGGCGGAAAATTATGTAAGAGTTAACTTATATCATGCGAAGTTGTCGTGTATCGTGGTGAAGTTGTGTACGAAAAAGGTTCAGTGAGATATAATCGTCGTCCGAGAGCCGTACAAAGGTTTCCAATTTCCTCAAATACGATCGTCTACAACGTGTTTTCATAAGCAAAATGGCCATAACGATCCTAACCTTTCAAAGGTTATCACCGGACGATATCCAACATCAATTACGGCTAGGGGATTTCCCATTTACGAGGAAACTCTTATTTCGGGCGATGACTCCTTATCGTTATTTCTTTGAAGTCCTGATATATTTAGCAAACATATCAGTATAGCGACACTTGACATGTATGCAATTGTTGAACGCTCTACTAATGTTGAAGCACCCACTGACGATGAGTTTGATATTCGGGGTACTACGTATCTTCCCGCTATGAATATTGGGCTTCAAAGAGGTACACTTCAACAAGAAACAATGGTAGGAGTTGGTAGCCAATCACATAACTTTGGTTGACTATGCGTAGTCGCGATATTCCCCGGACCGAGTAGTGCTCCGTATACAAGTGAATTAGGCGGGAGTATAGTTCGATATCGCCCTACTCAAGTGGAGTCATTTACAGAAAGGTAAATATAACGATGTTTTTTTCGCTTAAACTAGGAGACTTCTAACTAATTGTTTCTGAGATTTGAACCCCTTGAATTTTCCTATGTTTGTAGGTGTAACGATTTTGAAGAAAACCCCGTATTAACTCACCACACAAATTGTGAGCAATAATGATGTAGCTAATGATCACTCCAACGAGTCGATCGTGAAATCCCATTAGATCACACGTAAATGTACGATGATCACTCATCCGATGATGATAGTCATTCTTATGAAGACATTACGTCAAGCCGATTGATGGTAACGTTAGCTACCATTCTAATGCGATTCCATATTTGGATAACACGAAAAGGCCCGATGATTTTGCCTTCACGGAGAGATGACGGTCCTAGTTCGATTTGCACTTTGGGATTGTAAAAAACCCGAATTTATCGATCGTTAGTATGGTGGCAATGAATATTCTTTTTATTTGTTGGCCCATTTTTAGGGGGTTGATAATTTTCCTTGTATTATGCAATTAGGTATGTTATTTCAGAACAAGCAGGAAATGAAAGGCGCAGTGAGACAATATTGTCTCAAAGAAAAGAAAGAAGTTCATTTGTGATCGGTCCAAAGGTAAATTTTGGAGGGTTATTTGCAAGCGTCATATGTTGGGATGTGAGTGGATGATCCGTTTTAAAGAAATTTCAAGTGGTATGTGGAAGGCGAGCAAAGCGGATCTCTACCACACAGCTTGTCTCACGGATGATTACAAAGGATCATTTCAATTTGAACAATACCTAATTGCTACTACGTTGATACCATATATTATGGTCGATCCATACATCAAGATTAAGTCAGTCAGAAAAAAATAAAAGGATTGCATTTGTTTACTCCTAGTTATAGAAAAGCACAAAAGGGGCGTAAGAAAGCTATTGAAATGGTATTTGGTGATTTTGAAACCTCTTTCAAGACATTGCCCTCATACATAGCCGCCTTAAAATATTTCAATCCGGACCGTTGTTGAGGGGAGCACCAATCAACTACAATGCAAGGTGAACACATCTTCAAGTTTCTTTTCTCGGGCTTATAAACCAAGCATCGATGGATTCAAAAGTTGCGGTGCCTATCATCTCAATACGGTACTCATCTCAGTACGGTAAGTATGAGATGAAACCGCTAATTGTTGTTGAATTGATGCGAACAATAACATTTTTCCACTTCGCATATGCTATTGTTGCACATGAGAGCTTTGAGTCTTGGGACGTGGTTCCTTGTGTTGTTGTGGAGACATATTGTTCGCGAGAGACAAGGAATTGGACTTATTCGACCGTCATCGTGGCATCTTACAATGTCCAAACACATGATTAGTTACAACCACCATCCACACACCATAGGTTTTGCGTTCGGCATTTGAAAAGCAACTTCAATAAAAAGTTCCTCATCGGTGACCTTGAGAATCTAATGTGGTTGGCGGCTACGCAGCACCGGAGAAGTTAAGTATAAAATGAGGATGGAACAAATCAAAACAATGTCACCTCCAGCCAGATCTGTGGTTAAAATCTCTTCCAGGAGAATGGACATTGCATAAGGACAACGGTCATAGGTGGGGGCTATGACAACGAATGTCTCCGAGTCTTACGACGGTTTATTGAAGAAAGCTCGTGGATTGCCCGTTATCGCCATGGTCCGTTATACGTTTAAAAATCTTGTTGATCGGTTTGTTGAGAAAGCACCCTGTCGATTTATTGATTAAGGATAAAAAGCTTTGGTCACGCGTTGAAAAGAAGTTTGATGAATACCGGGAGAGGTCCCTAAAGTATACCGACATGCAAAGAATACGATGTAACGAAGGGGTCTTTGAGATTCCGACATTTGCACACGAAGCGTAAGAGCGGAAATATCCATAAAGTTCTACGCAAAGGGAAAAAAGTGTTCGCGTGCGGAAGTGGAGAAACTACCATATGCCATGTTCACATGCAATTAAATTTTGTGATATCCGCGGAATTCAACCAAAGGACTATGTTAGCAAGTACTACAGTTGCAGGTTTTACAAGCAAACGTACAATGGAAATTTTTCATCGTTGGGTGATGAGGCATATTGGCCACCTTCTCCCTTCAGTTTAATTGCAAACACTGAATACGAGCGAACTTCAGGAACGCGGACTACAACTAGAAGGAGGAATGAAATGGATATAGCCTCTGCCGCATGGCTAGAAAGTGTAGTACGTGCAAGCAAATGTAAGTCATAACAAGAATCGGCCGTCTTACGTAACCGTAGTTGTTGTTGCTTGTTGGTTTTTATGTTTTTTCTTAACTTGTACGATTGTTGTTTCTTATGTAATCTTCCAAGAATATATAAGATTCCATCTTCCTTTGATGACAAAGAAAGTTATAGTAGCATATTCCATTTATTCACAATGTGGTCATATTTGAGGAGATAAGACTTAAGAGGTGGTACAACTTGTGACTTCGTAGTTTGCATAACGTTCCATCCATTGTCTGCATTTGTATTTCAAGACTTAAAATTAAAAGTAGAAATCACTTGCTTTATAAAATTAAAAATAGAAATCACTTACTTTACAGCAGAACTACGAAATTGGTCAAATTATAAATAGTTTTATCTAGGTTCCATTTACTTACGGCTAGTACAAATTGACCAACATGTAAAAGCTCGTCACTATAGTTCCAGATACAGCAACAACTATGGACATTTAAGAAATAAATCCCTTGCTCTTCAAACTCTCAACAGAGTCCCTAATTATTTGCTCCATCTCAATAAATTGCAGTCCCAAATCCATCAACTTCTTAGCTCCATCCTTGGCCCTTAATAGTCCGGGTTGAGTATCTTTTGGCAACCTGATCCGAACAAGCAAAACACAACAGAGAAAATAACTACACTACTATATACTTTTAACTAGGAACTCAAATTGATCAGAGGGTATCTGCAATAGTTTGAGGTCATCAAATATCAAAAAGTGAAAGAATAGAAAGATCAGAAGAAAGAATGGAAAGAATAAAATCATTAAACATCAAGGACACAGAGGTTTTTGCTAGTCTTATTTAATTTGACATCCCTAAGCTTATATTGATTTCTGTGGATCTATCGTATCGTCACTTCTCTCTGATTGTGATGGTGCCGTACTATACCGCTAAGGAAAACAAACAAGAACAAGGACATTGAGCAATATTTCAAGTCTTATTTACTAGTCTGAGATCCAAGGCTAAAGAGACTTGTATTTTGAAAGCCAGGAAAAAAAAAATTGAAACACCAATAAGTCATGGAGAAAGTATTCAAACTCTAATAAGATCAAGTGGCTTCAAGATGATGGAAGTTCATTTGAGGGAAATCCCCAGTTAACAATAGTCTTGATGAGAAGAAATTGTGTATAGTCTGTACATTTACATTATGACACCAAAGAAACAAGCATGTGGAGTGGGAAAGAAGAACAAATTTAGATTCAGAAAGCCATTGAGTTATTAAAGCAATTAGATCGATCATTTGAAAAGAAAAGGCACTACTTAATGAAGGGTTTATAGAAATTTATTTTTGTGGAGGGATAAGGAATGCCCGGTGATACTAGAACAGTACACCTCTAGGATAATATGAAATATTCATTCCTCAAGTTTACTAGGCAAAAGAAGTTCAGATTAAAAGAGCATTACCTAGGAATGTTATATTCAGGGTAAAGCTCCGCAACCTTAGCCGCAAAGTCACCATAGTGAGTTATGGCTTCAACACACAGGTGCCTTCCTTTTGCTGATTTGTTTTCATAAACAAGAATATGAGCTAATGCCACATCCTTGACATGGACTAATCCCATAAAGAAATCTTGATATGTATCGGTGCAGCCTGAGTATAAACAAAGTGACAAAACATGTTGAGGAGGACACCAGCAACAAAGTTTCATAACTAAATATCCATCATAAAATATGACTACTAGGTGACAATATAACTTAATGAACTGATTCTTTTAATAAGAATTCAAATTGAAGAGATGAAAAATAGGAACAACAATCTAACCCCATCCTAGAGCTCTCCTTGAAGACACGAGGAAAATAGAGCTCATTACTCAATGTTACCTTGAAGAAGACGAAGAATCATGAGCATGCTGGCATTAAGTGTTGGTGGAAGAATAGGGCCCATTACAGTTCCTGGATTCACCACAACAATATCTAAATCTTTTTCCTTGGCAAATTCCCAAGCATCTTTTTCAGCAAGTGTTTTTGACAGAGGATACCATACCTAAACCATAATAAGATTGACATCAATGTCATTTAAGGAACCAGTGCACATCACATTTAAAGGGAACTGATTAGAAATGTAAATGTACAAGAAAATTCAGCATAAATCAAAAGGAGTGGCCTAGTCTTTTTTTCACAAAATGCAAGCTAAACAAGTCCAGATAAAGTCGAGCTTTGCTCCTATATTTTTTGATATGTTAGCCTAACTCACTGTCTAAGAATTAAGAGACTTAGACACTAAGTGAATTTAGTTAGTACCAAAAAAGATATTAACCAAACGTCACTTTTTCTTCATCTTTCATGGCTTTCACGGTGATGTTGCATCTATTTTGTTAGTTTTATAGTTGAGTCAATCGAATAAAGGGTTTAACTGTTAATCAACGGTATGCGTAGCAGTGTTTTCTTTTAATGAAGCCAATAGTCATTGATTAGATGAGGAAATCCCACATATAAACCATAGTAGAGAATTTTACGCCAAACATTATTGTCCACTAAAGCATAATGTCATAGACACTGATTGAAACATCGTATGCTTCAAAAGTGCAAAGGAAACATACAGTTCCACTAATTTCTACAAAGTTATTTCCACTCTTCAAAAGCACTTCAGTTCTAGTCCTCCTTATTATCCATATGAGCACTAAAGGATCCACTTCCCGTACTCTTTTTCTCCGTCTCTTCTTTCTAAACTTCCACCCAAGCTTCACATCTTTGACAATCCATGACATCATCCTAGCCTTTGAATATTCTCAAGAGTAGACTCTCATCCAGTTACTCCAAGATGCTTTAAGGTTTAAGGAATTCTCTTATTTGTAGCACACAAAGCTTCTTATTGTTCCTATCGGGTAGCTTAATCAAAATTATGTCATACTTTAACAATAACTTGATATTCTTGAACAACCTAACTTCTCTAAATTGAATTCTCGTTAGATTCTATTCACTCAAGTACAACTAAACATAACCTCATTAAATTATATGCAATTTCACTCAATACATGGATAAAGACACTATGTATGATACTGTAGGCATTCATAGAAGCAAATATGAAACTCAAATCTCAAAGTACAAATTTTAGTTATAACCGAGAAATCTCCTGTGAGTTTGCCAGCCAACCCCAGTTGACCACGAGTTCGAACCTCGAAAAAGTATGGACCTGCCTCTTCTCTACCTCACTAAATTATCAGGCTTCTTGTAAGCAGCGCGATTTGAGCTTGTTACATGTATCCTACCCACATATTCTGAGTTGCGTCCTTACTTTTGAACCAAAACCTTGGAAGCGATAAAATCTCTTAAGTACGATTGAACAAGCATGTGCTCAATTTCACTCCAAATTATGAGTGAAGAAAACCAAGGAATACTACTTTTATTCATCAATCAGTCAGTCAACTACAACTCATACCAAACTAAATACTAGGATCTTTAGGCCATATCATTTCAATACAAACTTAAAAATAATAAAAGAAAATAGAACTTGTGATAAGAAGGGTGGCTAATGGAGTTGATCTTCTATCTTTTCTTCCTCTCTATTTACGATTTTAGAAGTTCGTGCGGCAGCAATCGTACACACTAGCAACTTTGGAATTAACATTGGACTACTGTCACTGTACCCAAATATGATAACACAACACTAGACTTGTAACTCACCATGTTCACAAGACCTGTTCTTTCAAAACTAAGTTCAAAATCACATAATGTTTTATGAAAACCAAAACAATAACCAAACCAATCTTAAAATCATACCATTTCCTAATCCAAATGCCTAAGAAGCTGTTAAGAATATTGTAAAAACGAGTGAGTATCAATTACGATTAGTCAAATTGTTCTGTCCTATTTTAGCATCTCTACATTCAGTGTTTAAACCCAACAGTTTGAGGGAATAATCAAGCTAAGTTTTCACTCAATTCTTCCTTCCTTGTCTTATTTGTCGCACAGAAATGAAAACACAGTTACGTATCAGGAATGTTAAGAAACAAAGGCAAGTCAAAGACAATCCCAAACAGAAAAGAAATAAATGGAAACATGATAAGGGAAAGGTATAATTATGATAAAGAAGATAGGGGAAAAGTAATGTACCCCATTCTGTTTGCAGTATTCAATATCAGTCCAGCAATCCTCATTCTTGATACGATCAGCTGGCCAATTAGGACTTGGGATGATGGCAGATATAGATGAAGTCACCACCACACGCTTAACCCCGAGCTCCTTTGACGCTGTAAGTACATTAATAGTGCCTTTGATTGCTGGCGACAGAAGTTGATTCTATAATTCACCCAACCACAACCCCATTTAGATAACAAACAGGATAGTAAATCAATACCAAAACTACAAATCAATATGAAGAATAAATGAGCAATAGTAGAGGCGGAGCTAGAAAAAATATATTTAGAACCACAATTACTAACACCTGATATCGCTATCCTAGAATTTAGAACCAATATAGTTCAAATTCTGGCTCCGTCACAACCCCATGTAGAAAATAAAAAAAATAGCAAATTAATACCAAAACTTCAAATCAATATGAAGAACAAGTAAATGAGCGATAGCATTTCAACTTTGTGAATTCAAATTTTCTAAAATTTAAAACTTGACCCATAATGTAAAAATTTTGCAAAAAAAAAAATGTAAAAAAAGATTTAGAACCCAAATTACCAACAGGTAATTACCAAGCCTACTTTAGCAACCCATATTTATTTAAAATGTAATGTTTTACCTCTTCCCTCTCCAAACCCTAAAACCAGCTCCTCCAGATGGCACACATTTAACTAATCTTTGAAGTTAAATTGGATTAGATCAACTTGACATTTTAAGATTACAATTTAGATATTCAAAAACTACACGAAACGTATTACTATAAGTTGCATTTCTCATGTCAATACGATGAAAAAATATACTTTAAAATGTTAGGTCAAAGTTTACACAATTATAAATCTCGAAAAGTGCCACATAAATTGGCACAGAGGAATTAAAAATTAGGGGTTTTAGAACCCACCTCAGGATCTTTAACTTCATCAACAATACAAGGTGAAGCAAGGTGAAAAACACCAACAACACCAGTAATAGCAGGTACAATGGAATCATAGTTAAGCAGATCAATCTGGTAAAGACGAAGACGGGATTCAGCCCCTTCTAATGCAAGCAAATGCTTCGTCTCTTTCTCATCATCTACAAACCAATAAAATTAACAAAATTAGGAACTTTTCTTAACCAAAAAATGATACTCCCTCTGTCCCAATTTATGTGCCACCTTTCGCAGCATCTCGACATTCAAACAGTTTTTCTTTTACCACAATTTTTTATATGCCTTCTAATCATTTTGATTTGTCAATTATTGCGACTTTATAGTATCCAATTTATGTGCCACCATTTGACTTGACATAAAGTTTAAGAAAGAAAATAATACCTTTTGAAAATTGTGGTCTAACACTAACCTTAAACATTTGTGGGGTTATAAATCATTTCATTAAGATTAACAAAATTTTAATGGTAAGTTTTTCTAAAACAAAAATGATAATAGGAACAAAGACTAAGGGCCGTTTGGACATGATTTAAGTCTCATGAGATGAAATCATGTTTGGAAATCCAAAGAATTTCTTAAATTAAAAATGATTTTATAAACATCCCCACAAGTTGTGAAAACAATAAAATTTTCCCAATTTTTATGGGAGGTTACCAAATGGTAAATCATTTCATAACTCCGTAAATTAATATAGGTATTTGATGGTTGTTTCCAAAATACAACATTATTTAATCATTGATTAGTTTTAAAAAGGAAAATTTAACATAATAGTAATGTAACTACTCTGTTGTATATATATAACCATGAAAAAAACTCAATTATTATAACTTATGGTTGGTTAACATGTTTCATTTATCTATAAAGGACTTATTTTATCTTTTACATTTAGTTTTATTAACATCATGATTTCAAAAAATATAAATGTAAAATTTGATCAAAAAACAGCACGCCATTATATTTTGAAACCAATAATGACCATGTGAAGTTTACCAAATTACCCTATATAATAAAAATAAATTACTTTTATCTTTTGATTAGTAAAATATATTTAAACATGTTTACATATGGAAAAATCTAACAATACCAAATTATCTTTTTAATCATCATTTAAATGTTAAATTTATTGTCTAAGGGTAATTGGAAAAAAGCATTAGTCAATTTATGTTTGGGAAAGTTCCTAAGATGACACTTAAATGGACAAAAAAATTTGAAGGTTACAATTTAGGTTTGTACAAAATGAAGGAAGGTATTTTCCAAAATATAAATGTAGGCGCAATGTGTTCCCAGAGTATAAATTTCAATTTTTGAGATATGGAGAGACTCCTTCTAACGTCAGAGGTCAAAGTTATCAAACCAAACAATAAAAATGTTACTTCTTCCGTTCCAATTTTTAAATACTTTTTTTTAAAAAAATGGATTTTGGAGTTTAAGAAAGAACATAAACTTTTAAACTCGCGGTGTTAAATGAGTCGCAAATTATTTTCAAATATAGAAAGATGTCATGCTTTTTTGCACAGACTAATAAAAAAATAGGTTCACAAAAATTGAAGCAAAGAGAGTATAAAATTACAACTTAATTTATTAATCTATCCAAACATTATATTAATCTCCCATAAATTGATATACGATTTTATAACGACCATACAAAAAGAAAACTTAAAAAGATTCCATATTGGCATACACCATCATAATAAAAAAGTTTTTGCGATTATTTTAAAAAAAAAATGTTGATGAAGGAAAAAGAGGAGGTAACTGACTGAGATCTTTAACGGTGGCATTAACGGTGTATCCACGTTCAAGTAGAAAACGGACCAGCCATGAACCAATATAACCACTGCCTCCCGTTACACACACTACTTCACCTTCTCTGTGTGCCATTTTTATCAAGTAAGTAAATAAATGTTTCACTGGAAAAGTGAAAAATGAATTATCAGTTAATACCAGTGAAGAAAAATGGATGAAAAGGATAATGGAAAATAAGCATGCGGGTTTGTGTGGTGTTTGGAAAGTGATTAGTGATTTAAAGGGAAAGTTTGAAGGACGAACAATGCTATAGGTGATTGTACAAAATGCAATGGAAGTTGTATTTTCAGAATTGTTGATCTCAATGTGTTTAAGGGGTTGTTTGGTTGTTGGTTAGAGTTTGGTAGAGATTAGTTATTAGGGAATTTATATATGTCCCTGTTTCAATTTATGTGATGTGATTAGGTACGGAGTTTTAAGGAAAAAATGAAGACTTTGAAACTTGTGTTATAAAACAAGCGATATTTGTGTGGCTGCAACCATTTCATTAAGGGTAAAATGAGAAGTTTTAAGTTAACTTATTTTTTAATATATATATATATATACATATTAAAAAGGAATGTGTATCATATAAATTGGGATGAAGGGAGTATAAAAATTATATATTAGTTATTTCATTTTCTATACTGCATGAAAATAATATATAGATTCTCCCGTAATTTATCTACAATTTTTGTAGTTCCTGCTATTTTTAATTTATTTCTAGAGGCTTGGTGCGACATTTTGAGGTCTAATTTTTGCTATTATTTTAAAATCATTTTAGTGTCTAGTGTAATCTTTTATGTTAATATTTTAAAATTTGAAGGGTCTTTCTTGGTATTTATGGTTAAATCTTTTTTTTTTCACTGATTTCGTCAAATCTAACATATAAAATTGGACAAATATTTTATAGAGATTAAAAGTGTTTACTTTTGACAAACTTAAAGGATCAAAATTGTTAAGAGCATACTTAAGGTACTATTTTAAATCTATCCTCAAGCATAAGGGACCATTTTTGTCATTTTCTCAAAATAAGCATGCTTCTCTGAGCGTTGTTTGGATAGTGATTCAATGTAGAAAAAATGGCTCATCCATGCCATTTTTCATTAACACCGATTTTACAATACAAAGATATGACACGTGGTATCGCCAAAGGTTAACACGGGTAGGGTATAGGTGATTTTTTATTAATTTGGGATTTAAAATTGAGTTGGTTTAATTAAATGACATGCAATAGAGGCCATGTATGATATACGATATTATAAAACCAAATGAAAAATTGTGGAAAGCGATCTTACAAACTATTAATGAGTTAAATGAACCATTTAGAGATAGTTCGATGACATAAATGAGCCAAACTATTGATGAGTGGTATAAATGGCCATTTCCGATAACTATTTTTTTTTTTTGTCATTTTCTCAAAATAAGCATGCTTCTCTGAGCCTTGTTTGGATAGTGATTCAAGGGAAAGATTATATTGAAGGAGCACACTGCTATAGGTGATTGTACAAAATGCAACAGAAGTTGTATATTTCAAAATTGTGGACTCTTATAGGGTTAAATTTAGAGATAAAAGTCAAAAACACACCTATCACTTTTTTTTTGTGTTTCATCTTATTATAAATGACTTTCACTACCTAAGTGCCAAATAGTTGGCAAAACGCACCTCAACTTATATATGATGGTAACACCAAGTGTACTACACTTTTTTTTTGTTTAAAAATCGTGTCACATGGCACTCTGGATAAATAATTTCTCCAAAATTCCTAGCGAGGAGTTTAATTTTCCCCTAATTGTTAGGTTAAAAGTTAATACCACGTGGATAATTCTTTTTTCTTTGTAAAGAATTTCATTTTTTTTTTTCTTTCATTTTTTTTTTTTTTGACAAATTTTGGGAAAACGGTGATTATAAGAATAATCACTAATCTAAATTTATAATGACAAGAAAATATAACCAATGAAGAAGATGAAGGGAAACAAAATAAAGGAGAAAATACGCGCCAGATTGAAATGCAAAAAAAGAAAATGAAGAACAAGGTTGATAATGAAGAAGAAATAAATGAGAATATCTGCAAATTATGACCAATGAAGAATGTAGAAGAAGAAAATGATGAAGAAAAAGTATGGTTTACAAAAGAAGAAAATGAAGAACAAATGATGAAGAAGAAGGGGTGAGAGCAAGGTTTTAAAGAAGAAACTAAATGAGAATTTTTTTTTAAATAAAAATAATAATGAAGAAAATTGGTTACAAATGATGAAGAAGAAGGGAAATTACTCATGCATTTTTTCATATATAATGAGTTAGCTCATATATATTACATATGCCAAAGGGGAAATAACATTTTTAGTCCCGGTGTTATTGTATCATTTCTATTTTAGTCCTTGTGATATGTAACTAAGCACATTTAACCTTCAGTTAGGTAATGTGTGTGATTTTAGTCCTTATACTAATAGAAATTAAATAAATAAGATTGTTGACTCCAAAAAGGGCAATTCGGTAAAGTGAACCCCAAACTTTTGTCATCTTCTCCCTTCATTCCATAGCCTAATTTTCTTTTTCCATTTCCATATTTCTAAAACTTCTCTTGTAAATATTTATCCATTCCCTCTACTCGAAGAATTTCTTTTTATATGGCTTTGAGTTACGTTGCTCACTGGCAGTTAGCAGTTTGCTTCTTCTAATTAGGTCGGGTTGATTCAATATATATTTGTAGGTAGCACGTAGAGAATTAAGCATTTATGATTTACTTTTTATTTTTCTTGTTTTATATATTTTGGTATTAACCAAATACAAGAATTAACATAAAAAAGACGCATCTTCAACGTAGCTTTCATTTCAAAAGACGAGTCACCGGTTTCTTTCTGTGCCTTTTTTTCAGCTGGGATGCTGAACGAAATGAACATTCTGTTTTTGGTTTACGATTGATTGTTAAGTCATCTTTCAAGAGATAATAATTAGAAACATAATTATTTCTTAGCAGGGGGTATAAAAAGAAGAAGGTTGTCGATATCTATTTTCAGGCTGTGTCTGGTAGTTTTCTAGATGCAGGTTGGGAATTCATAAGAGTACAACACCACGAAGATTAGAAACCCAAATTTACCCTTCTAATATTTAATAGTTCGTTAATTTATTTGATTTTTGTTAGTACAAGGACTAAAATCTCACACATTACCTACTTGAAGGTTAAATATGCTTATTTACATATCACAAGGACTAAAATAGGAATAATGCAATAACATCAGGACTAAAAATGCTATTTTTCCCCTATGCCAAATGGACGAAAGTTTTTGAGAAAATTATGCTTCACGCGCATTTTGGTGTTTGAAGTCAAACATTTAGTCTAGTCAGCGTTCAAGCGTGTTTTGCTAACTATCTGATGATAGTTTAGGTAGGAAAGTCTCACTTTGGATAGTTCAGGTATGAAATACAAAAAAAAAAATAAAAAAAAAAATGATTGAGGTATATTTTTGACCCTTATCTCTTACCGGTTACTCCAAGGCTCTCATTCTTCTCAATGTGTATACAATTTTCCTATAAGCACGTGTGCTTCTTTTGTATTCATTTTCATTTACCTAACTCCTTGTATTGGTGGATCATTTTGGATTTGATGAATTAAAATTTGGGTTTTCTGGAAAATTAGCTTTTTCCTCTTCTGTTATGATATTGGCAACAAATTATGTATTGGTGTTTCATTATTTTTCTTTATATTAATCGGTAAGTATGTGTCCAAATCTGATTGTGTGGCTGAATTTTGGAATTTGGTTGTTCATTTTTTAGCAAAAAATTGCCTTATATCATGTATTTTTCCTAGCAGGTGATTTTCAAGTTCTTGAAAGTAAATTCAAAAGCGGATTCAGGATTTTAAGGCATAGTTCCAGTAAATAAGCTAATATGCAATAATATCGGACAAAAAATGAGTCCCGAAATTTAATATACAGTTAAATAGTAAGGAACCACTTAAACACAACATCCTATTGTACTAACTATTAAATGTGGAATGCGCTAAGTTAAAAGTTACTTATTTACAAAAATATCTCTTAAAAATTGAATGACCATTTTGTCCTTGAGCCAAAAAAGAAAATTCCTTCCATCAAATAATAATAATAATTATTATTACATTGAATTGGATAAATATGAAAGAATTGTTTCATCTTGCGATAGTTATTGCAGGTTGTCAGTTGTTGTCAATAGGTAAAGAATTTGAAAAATCACATTCAATGGTTTCTTAATTAGCATTAGACCAAATTCATCTTGATAATTCTAAGCTATATTGGAAAAGTTGTTACTCTCATTAGGTGAAGAACTTGAAAAATCACATTCATTCATTCATTCATTCAGTGGTTTCTTAATTAGAACTACACCAATTTCATCTTGATAATGCTAAATTATATTGGAAAAGTTATTACTCACTGCTATAAATTAGGAACTTACGTTTCTGCATACTTCAAGTTGAGATGAAAAGGCAGAGTAAAAAAGCAAAAGGGTCCAAGGGAATCAATCCCAATCCCGCCTCAAGCATGAGAGCGCCGTAACAAGGTTCCATCTCTGACACTGAACTACCTACTCCTTTTAATAATGGGTTCTCAACTAGCTATTTTTTATACAATTAACGGAATTACTGGGTTTTCGAGAACCCACACCCGAGCATCGAAGAAAGCATTCCACAGTTGGTGAAGACATCCACAAGCAAAGAGATTCAACATAGACTACATAGTTCTTCGAAGCAGTAGTCAACAGAGTTCTTCCCGGAGATCAACTCGAAATGACGAAGTGTTGCCCTACATTCCTAGTGATAAAATTAGATATCTGGGAGGTCTAAATGATCCAAAAATTTGAGTAATACGCTACTAAAGACACTCGAACCACGGAAAAATTTATAAAGAGAGAAGAATCAAGAGAACAACACAATTGTACTCAACAAAGTCATCAATAAAAATTACTTTTATTTTGTTTTTGCGATTGCACTTTATTTTCTTCACATGAGAATTATTGCGAGTAAGTATGCGCCTCAAACAACTTAAGTTTTTTTTTTTTTACCGGTTCTACGACATATTAACCTCTCATGAGGAATCAAGGACGGAAAACAAAAGAATCCAAAAGGTACACAATTTTTACGCTCAATGGACAATATTGGTACGTGTAAGTGCGACATTTATCGTTGACTTATTCTATTTGCTTGCATGTGTATTTCTATTGAACTATTGCTACTATTTGTTAAACTTTGCGTTAACAAGAAAAAGTAGATCTATATATATTATAGCTTTTCTAAATTATACCAAGCTATAATATTGATTTAATCAAATTAGAGAGTACTTGGAATAGAAATGACCCCCAAAATCCAAGACTGCAGACTGAAAAGTGATGTTCGTTTACACCATATTTAGCATTTGACATAATGTTTTTCTCTCAAATTTAACGTGTATTCTCTCCATTAAAATTGGAAATTGATATTTCATTTACTCCTTTAGCAAATTGTTCCGTTCAGGATGATATATAGTATATTTTTAGTTGCATTCCCTTCCTCTCTCCACCTTCTTCTTCCATTCGATCTCTTCATCCCTTCTGGCTTTATTGATTTCTTTTACCATTTTGGTAGTTTTGCTGCTTCGCGCGATTATATTTTTATTATGTTTAATCTATTTTTCTTTTATGTAGTGTTAAATTCGTCGTGTGAGTTCAGGGCTTTGGAAGTCTATGTTCTTTTTAACATGCCATGGCAATTTTATGCTACCTATTAACCTTTTGACTTGTGAGTGTGAGCAAAGATTTTTTTTACGGGATTCTATGAACCCACGGATAGATGCAATATCACTCCTTAAACTTTGTTTTTAAATGATTTAGATTTGATCTCAGGTTGAAATTAGGGATTTTATGGTGACACGTGACAATTGTCAATTAATGGTTTTAATGACAATTAGTGATACTCCATCCGTTTTATAATAAGTGGTATTTTTAGTTGGGAAAATTTCAGTTATAAACAATTTATGGGTCAAAATTACATATTCATAGCCCATGTTTTAAATTACAAACCTACAGCCCAACATTTCATGGCACAACTTGAATAATCACCTTTATACGATAATATACAACTTTATACACCTACTGTAGACAATGTATACACCTTGTATAAAAGTTTATAATAATGTATAAGAATAGTATATAATATTATACAACAATATATAACTTTATACATCTACCGTAGACAATGTATAAACCTTGTATAAAAGTGTATAATAATGTATAAGACTAGTAAAAAACCGAAGAGGAAAAAAATGGCTATGGCGGGTAATTAAAAAAAATGGGCTAAAAGGGTAAATATTTTGCCATAATTGGCATATGGTGTAAAATTCCCTTTTTAAGTTTGGGCACACCGCTTAAGAAAGCTACCCACTCTTAAAAAGTAAGAAGTACTTTTACTAATTTACCCTTAATCAAATGCCTTGAAAAAGAAATAGATTTTTAACGGTTTCTTGGTCATATGAAACTACATTTATTTAAAGACGGGTAAAATTGGAAGAAAAAAATTATTGCTTTCTTGATTTTGTGCCATACCACTTATTTTGAAATAAAATGAAAAAAATAAAAACACCACTTATTTTGAAATGAGGGGAGTATTCTTGATTTTCTTATTGTTAATTAATGATCTTGATTAAGGTCTTTAGAGCTGAGGGTGAGAGCTATGCGAAAATTAAGGAGTTGGAACTGGAACGAAAACAAAAGAAGAAGAACAAGAAGAAAAATAAGGATGAAACAAGAACAATTCAACAAATAAAGCTGAAAGAAACATAAAACTCAGCAGCTTCATATGATCTTTCTTGCTATTAGCGGGGAAACCATCCATTTGTTGTGATTTTTCTTGATAAGTATCCATTAATTGTAGTGGTTTTCTCACCTTTTACTGGAGTTTTCACATTATACTTCCACAAGAAGATGTATTGAAGCAACACATATGGTCATTCAAATTTTTATTTTATTGCGTCAAAATTACTAAATTATTTTTATAACGAAAAAGACACACCACTTTATCTAAGGATCACAAAAGTTACTAAGTATTTCTTTGTAAAAAAATAAGTCACTCAATTTTGCATAAAAGTCATTGGAAGGAAATAAATGAGACATTTTTTGTGTTACTTATGCAAAGTTCATCGACTTTTCAAGTGACAAAAAAATGTTTAGTGACTTTGCTATAAAAATAGTTTAGTGACTTTTCGTAATACAAGTCGAGCGACCTTTTTTGTTAACTTTGTCGCAATAACGTTAAAGTTGAGTGACCATTTGTAAAATTAACCTTGAAGCTAGAATATATAGTCCTAATACGAAAATTTTATATGTATATATATATATATATATATAATCGAACTACCTATTTCCTTGTGTCGGCAAGAGTGTGTATGAGCAAACCCTCTAATATCATGAATGTCTAAGCTATGGCCTATGTGTATGAACTTACTATATTTGTATAATTTCTTTTCTTCAAGCAAAAAACTTGCCCACAAGAGTAAACTTTTTTGTTCGTGACTAAAATGGAAATGCGGCATGAAAGGATTAAAAATGATGGAAACATGAATTTTGTTGTGATATTATGAGTGCACTATCATCATGATACATTACACTGTTGCTTCACATGCAAACTATTTTTTTCTCTAATTAACTGGTACAATAATTATCTCGATTACTTCAGATTTACATCAGATAGATTCACCACGGAGGGAGTATAACGTCTCCTATCGAAAAGTTTTAAAATAAAACTTATAAACAAAATCTCTTATTTAAGGTCAAACTTTTTAATCACATTATTGTACGGTGTTTCAATAAGTATTTTCTCTTCGCCAGTTAGCCTACAAATGGTCGCATGGACTTATACTACAATCATTTGCCAACCGCATTCCAGGGTATGATACCAGGGGCTAATAATCCGAATTCCAGACAAGGATGTATAACGGGCCGGGCTAACCCGGTTCCAGCCCTATTCGGCCCGATAAAAACTCAGAACAATCCCGACTTAATGGGAAAGTGGGTTGGGTTTGGGGGGCCCGGGGCGGGGGGTTTGGGGTTGGACATTATTTTTTGGCTTGGAGACCGGCCCAGTTGGCAGTTCGGGTCTCAGTCCATCGGTGCACTTAATCGGGTCATTTCTACTTTTGGCCCTATTTTGCGTTGGTCTTACAAATTTTTGTCCCTCAGGGCAAATTACATTAAAAAAAAAACAACGTTAATCAACTACACTTAGCTAGATAGCAATAAATTTATATTTTCACATGTGATATAATATCACATGAGAACTGAAGAGAAGCTGCATAAATCTGAGTAGGTTCCTTTCTCTCCAAACCAATGCCACTAGCATACCAAAAATGCCACACTAGCAATGTGTGAGATCCATGTGATTTCATCTTGCCATTCGATTTTGAAGGTAAAAACTAAAGTGATGGAGCATTCAAAATAAAGATGGGAAAATATTTTTCGGGTGCTGAAGGACAAACAAGTCTATCAGTGCAATTTTGTCGGTTGAATTTGTATGGGACAGTTTGGTTGTAGATTTTCTCTTTATAAAATTGAGCTAGATATAAACTTTTTGAATAATATAAGTGTTCAATAGAAACCAGTCAAAATTCTAGTATCAAAGTGTAAAAACCCGGATTGGTTTAAGGGCATAGTTCATGTATTTTTTTTAAATTAAACGAAACCGGATCAACTTTCTCTGTGTGCAAAGACACCTAGATACCCATATTCCCATGTAAAAATTAGGTGAAATGGCCAGCTTTTGAGCCGATAATCAAGTTTAGCCACCATTTCAAATGTTATTTGAAAATAGTCGCTTTTTAATCTGCAAATAATGTCTAAACAAAAATAACCCTGGCAAAAAATATGAAAGAGTTGGAACCTAGCACAGTGTGCTGGAGTTTCACATTTAAGAATTTCGAACTCCGACATACGGTGCTTGATTATTTAACTTGTTGGAGATTTTCGAACTCCAGACTATGCTGAGGTTCCAATTGTCAAAACTTCCAAATTCTATTTTTATCCAAAACTTTTTCCATATAAAAGGAGTGCTTAAACATAAAACTTCTAAAATAGTGGAGTGACTATTTAGTATTTACTAGTTTTACACCATTCTCTCTCTTTGTTTCTCACCCAAAATTCATACACTGCACATAATTATTGAAGCAACCCCCTACGGTACCCCACCATTCTGTTCCTTTCTCCCTTCTCTATTTCTACTTTGTTTTCTATATATAAATGGCACATGAGGTTGAGAGAGAGGCATCAAGTTTCCTTACCATTTGCATGAGTTCTTATCCTTTTCTTAGCAAGTTCAGTTTGCTTCGACGCAATTAACAACACAACATTATATATTTCTTTTCATATTATTTTTCTCTTTTGTTTACTACTAGTGATATAAGCCAATGTCCAATCACCCTTTTCAGTTTAGTCTTCAGGAAATGTCATCCCAACCACTAGAAAGTAGTATGTTGGTTTGCACAAAGGTGGAGCAAGAAAAGAAACCAAGGCCTATAGAGCAAGCACAAAAATGTCCAAGATGTGGCTCTGCCAACACCAAATTCTGTTACTATAACAACTATAGTCTCTCTCAGCCCAGATACTTTTGCAAATCTTGCAAAAGGTACTGGACTAAAGGTGGTACACTCAGAAATATTCCAGTTGGTGGAGGCTGTAGAAAAAACAAAAAATCATCCTTAAAGAGATCAAGCCAAGATCATGATCAGTACTCCATGACCAACAGGCCTAGTTATCCACTGTCTTCATTTACAACACTTTCATATGTAAATGATATGTCAATGATGTGTAATAACGTTCATTATGATGCTCATGGTGCACAAAGGGGTGGATTTCTTGAATCCCCAAGTGGATTAATCCACCATAACTTGAGTTATGGTATTGATAATAATGGAAACATGGGGCATGTTCAAAATGAAGAAATATTGGGGTTAAATGTGAGTGCAGAAATGGGAATGCATTATCATCAAGAAATGAGTTCCACATTGGCCACAGTAAAGCAAGAGATGTGGAACAATATGGCAGCAAAAGGTGAGAATAATGGAATTTTGTTGGGGTTTCCCATGCATGGCCGATTAATGGAGAAGTGATCAATATGTGTGATTTTGAATCTTCGGCAAAGCTCGAATGGATTTGATTATTTGAAATAATTTATCTCCTCTTTTTGAGCATTCATGGCACCACTGTGGTGTTGAGCTTGAGTGAGCGTACTCATGGCACCATAGGAGATTGAGCTTGAGTGAACGTACTTAATGCACCTTATTCGAATTGAGCTTGAGCGATGTCTCATGACACCATCTCAGATCAGTAGTGCTTATGTTTATTTTCATTATATGTATTCATGATTTAGTTCAATTGCTTTATTTATATTTCATATTTGTACTTGTACTGTTTGATGAAGTGTTTGTATGAATTTTCAGTGATTTCTAACGACTTGTCCTAGGGGTAGGTACGGGAGAGCGAGTCAATGATCTTGCTGGCTCTTTTAGACTTATAATTGCCGTTGTGTGTGCAGGTGCATTAGGCGGCCGGGATCCAGTTGTTGATCAGTGACTCCAGCTAGCAATCAGTACAATCCAGTTGAGGTGACCCACGACTAGACCGTGGAGGCGACTTCAGCTTCTGTCATTTACTTTTAGTCTATTTTCTTTTTATCTAGCTGCATCCCGAATTAGTTTGTACTTCGATTGTAGTGCTCCATGACTTAGCATCTTATTGGGGTGTATGAGTTGACTTTCGTTACTTTGTTTTACGTTTCCGCACCTGATTATATTGAGACAGTTTTAGTAGTACTTTCTCTTATATATCTTTTTTATGATTTCAACATGCTCTAACTCAAAGGTTTCGCCAAAGGAGTAGTGACTCGTTGGGTGTCATGTTAATTATAGTCTGGGTGTCAGATTTTGTTCGTGACATTCTTCTTTTCATGGTCGTCTCCATAGCAATCTAATAGCAAGAACCTTTTTTTCCTTCATTTTACATGCCTTAATTAATGCATGTATTGTTGATACAAGTGTTGTTATTTCACCTTTAATTAGTATCACGGGATTTACAGCATACTATGCACGTATCACGCAGTGACAGCATCAGAACTTTAATTTTTTGTAAAGAAAAAACCATGTAACACGTGCTTTTTGAGTCATCTTTGTCATTAGACCATAAGCTTCCCTAATGTTGAGATGAATCTACAATTTGCATATATAACATATAAATTATTTTTTATCCTAGTTATACAAATTAGTTTTTCGACAAAAGATGATTCAATTGAATATGGTGGTCCAACAGGGTAACAGATCATGCTAAATTAAAGTTGCAGATTTTATCAGCTATAACCACTGGAACATGCATGCAGAAACTTAATTCATGTAACATGTTCTGCCAATCTGGTAGCTCACATACAGAATATCAATATTTCTCCTGGTGAGAAAGACCAACCATCTGCAAGTCGGTCCACAGAATTAGATCCCATCAGAAAAACAAGCTAGTGAGAAGGATTAAACCTGCATGAGGTGAACTTAAATTTAATGTAGCAAGGAAAATCCAGGTGGATCGGAGTCTTTTATGTATATTTAATAGTGTAGAATCTATATCGTATGACACACAGCACATTAACATGCACTTGTACAAAACGGTTAAACCCCTCCTATCAAGAAATTTTCTATTAATTTTCTTAAGGCTCGAATTCGAAACCCTTCAGTCAAGGGTGAAGTAATCTCAACCATCCTACCATCCTTGATGATAATATTATTAGTGTTTCTTCGTGTAATGACTATGTGACCTAGATAAATTCAAAGGCAATATAAATGTATATTCTAATTCTGAATAATGGCCGTAGATTCTTTTTTTTATTATTAATTAAAGCCGCCTTGTGGTGGCAGAGGTTTGATATTAACCTCTACCTTATAACCAAAAGGTGAAAACACAAAGAAAGCGAACATAAAATCGAACCTCCTCACAGGCTACGTATGAGCTTGATATGCCCAGCTCATTATACTTTGAAAGCAAATGCTTATAAGCGATCATTATATGGTACAGTGTTAGTGCTAAATGTTTAACAGGAGGACTCCTCCTTATAACGTTTGTAAAGAATACACAATTATACAAACAAATTACCACCGTCCTATGTTGTGAACCAAGCTGACTCCTTAAGAGTGTATGGGTTAGAAGTGGTGAACGAAACTGATCCAGTTGAAATTATTGAGCAGTCTAAAATGTTGCAAAGTTTTACTTTGGATCCAGACCCAACAAGCAACTGGTTGAAAAGGACTAGCGGTTAGAGGGAAGAGGTTTATGCGAATTGTTATATATGAAGTGGTTGTATTCCCTCATCTCTTTTCGCTGAGTTTTGCATCTCATCCATTTCTTCTATCTATTCTTTTTCCTCTATGTTTGTTCTTAGCAATTTCCCCTTTCAGTTCGTAAATTCCCATTTCCCCTTTCAGTTCGTAAATTCCCTTGTAATTCCAATTACAAGTTAGTGAAATACATCTATCATTTATTTGGGTTTGAATTGTGTTGATCTCATTAATTATTGAGTTTGTTTCAATCCTATCTAGTTGACTGATATATGGAGAAATTTTTGTCGTGTGAGATTCTATAATTTGGAAATTGAGCTTTGTAATGAGAAAATAGTGAGTGTCGAGGGTGTGCCAAACCACCCCACATATGAAGACAAGAACAAAAATGATGCCAATTATTGCCAAGTGACGTAAAACACTCGAACAAAAAATGTGAACAATGACACAACAAAATCCGATGCCAATTCAAGTTAAAAACCAAACAAAATCAGTTACTAACATCCGAACACCCGCTGACTCTTTGCCGTTTTTCACTCAAATTAAACTACTTTTGTCTTTCTTGACCTCAATGACCAACCCTCTACCCCCCCCCTCCCCCCCCCCCCCCCCCAAAAAAAAAAAAAAAAAAACCCTCCCCAATCTCTTTTGTTCTTTTCTTCTCTGTCTCCTTTTCCTCGATTTTTATAAGATTGAAGCAAAGCCAAGTTATTTATTTAGAACCATGAGATTAAAAAAAAAAAAAAGTTCTTCCCCCACCAAATCCTGATAAGATTCAAATGTACGCTTAATTTACTCGTCCAAATTTTATTTTCATCATAGTGTTGAAGAATTTACAAGTTGAGGTTTTTCAATGGGGCGTACTCCTTTGTTTGGTTTTTTTTTTTTTTTTAAGAATTTTCGTGGTATATATGATGTATATTTTGAATATCATTTGATATACCAATACTCGCAATATATCACGATTCAATAATAATTACGGTATACTACATAATATACAGATATACTTGTTGTATGCATAAAACTTGGGCTCAATATTTTAAAAAAGCAAACATTGAGGATTCTCCTCGATCTAGATATGCGGGGCATTCAACTCAAGACACCTTGCGCCTTCATCTATCCACCCCGTTATCAATGATTATCAACGACCGTTATCAACCACCATCATTAATCAGTATTGCTTACCATCATCATTAGTTATTATCGGTAATTATACGTCTCAAATAAGCAGATTTGAACTGAATTTGGGTGAATCAAAATGAGTTGAGTTACTAAACGAGCAGGTCATTAATCTGTCTAAGGTTACTTGTTGAGATGAGCTGATAAAATGGGCTAACAATGGGTCACAACTCAACCTGTCCAGCTCTAGCCAAATTTTAATTGTTTTTATTTGTTTTCTTATAGTTATTTGGTTACCAAACAAAAATAATTTTCTTTCTTTATTGTGTCTATATATACAATATGAAACAAACCAAGTTTTTTTAGAAAATATTTTGACAAGATTTCTGCGATCGATATCAAATTAACTTTTAGATGAAGATTGAATTGGCTTAATTCAGAAATTGAATTAATAAGAGAAAATTACACCAAAAGTCACCGTCTTAGAGCTAGGCACATAAATAGCATTACTTTTAAAACTCTTCAAAAGAGCAGCTTTTATTATATTTATGACATATTCATAAAATAATCGTATAATTGATAATCCCACTAAAATAGGGATTCAATCCTATTCTCTCTCTCTTTAGTATCATTTCTTTATCTTCCTTAACAAATAATCCCCCAGTTTCCTCACTTCTCTCTCTCTTCTATAATCAAATACACTCCCATTTTCTCACTTCTCTCTCTTCTTCAGCCTATACTCCCTCATTTTTTGATACTTGATTTATACTCCCCCATGGTTACACCGTATAATCGTCATTTATTCCTAACTTTATATGCTATTGGCCTATGAATTTTGTTATATGCAAATCTAATGTATATTACTGATATATGAGTAATATTATGAGTATAATAATGTATCTAAATAATGTATCTAATAATTATACCAGTAATGTTATAAGTGTAATAATGTGAGTTTAACTATAATAACGTATATTACTAATTATACCACCAATATTATGAGTTTAATAACGTATATTGCTAATTATACCAGTAATATTTTGATTATAATAGGTACAATATTAATTATACCAATAATATTATGAGTATAATGATATATATTACTAATTATACCAATAATAATATGAGTATAATTATAATAATGCTAATTATACCAATAATATTATGAGTATAATGATGATCAAATTCTTCATGTCATTCTCATATTTCATCTCAAGGATTATATTGTTCAGTCTCCATCTCGAGCTTCATAGTAATATGAGTTAATTATAATAATGCTAATTATACCAATAATATTATGAGTATAATGATATATATTACTAATTATACCAATAATAATATGAATATAATTATAACGATGCGTAGTACTAATTATACCAATAATATTATGAGTACAATTATCATGATAATAATAAATAGGTAAAATATATTATAATTAAAGAGAGAAAGTTGAATGAAGAGAAGGAAAGTACTATTACCATTACTAATAAAATACTCATTTATGCTAATGAACAAAATTCTTTAGAAGCAAGAGAAAGATAAATCATAGTGCATGAAATCAGGGCAAAGTTGTTGGGATATTTAAGGTGCCTAACTTTTCGCTGGCTTAGATGACGAGGATATTAGGTTTAAGAATAAATACATTGACATATATGTAAATTAAGTAACTGTGCTAGGAAATTGTATATATTTTTAAAATGTTGCACAGTTATGTTATTAACTCTTAATAACTAAGGGTGAAAATCATTTTCATCCCCCAACTTTGTTTTAAAAATCAAACTTCTCCCTCAACTTTTAACAACAGACATTCTCCCCCTTTTATCCTATGCAATGATTATTTCACCCTTGTTTTTTTCAATCCTCAATTTATGTAATACATTTTTATATTATAATAATTATTTTTTAATAATACGTATTTATAGATTCTTATTTAAGTTCAATAACATTATATGTAGAATAATACTTTTTTGAATTTGTAACAAATTCTAAGATACTTTGAATTTTCTCTCTCCTAACACTCTCGGCGCATGATAGCTAAACGTACGCCGTCGTGAATCAGCTATGGCGAGAGGAAAAGGACGAGGACAAAGACAAGGTCGTGGTCGCGGTAGACCGCGAAAGGAACCCATTGTATCCTTCGGCAGTGCAGTGGGAGCTCGGATCCAGCAGAATCGCGATAGCTTACACGGAACCCTAACCAAAGGTTTGAGTCAAGACGGGAGCCTAAATGCCCAAGTTCAACCTCGTGGTAGCACCGGAGCACGTTTCGGCATCTTCTGCCGCTTCAGAGTCCAGTAACCCCATGTGAACCTGTGACTGAAGAAGGGAACCAACAGAATAATGAAACAGTGGTGATGGCAGAAATTGGGCCTGACGAAAAAACTGAACATAAGCAATCATGGGTAAATCTGTTTGCTAACAATAGGGCTGCAAAAAATGGTATGGCTCTATCCTACATCCCTCCCCAAATTATAGATGGTGGTCAAGTCGTTGTTCAACTTGATAGGGAAGAGGTTGATAAGGGGATAGCTAAGTGGAAGAGTGCCCTAATTGCTTATGTTATTGGAGATACACCCTGCAACAATGCTATGTCTAGGTATATTGAACAAAATTGGAATTCTATTGCTCAACCAATGGTGTTTTTACGTGAGGAAGGGTACTACATCATTAAATTCCAGGATATTCATGATATGCAAGACATCTTGCACTCTGGGCCATACTCTATTACTAATCGACCCCTCATACTTAAACCTTGGTGCCCAGATTTTGATTTGATAATGAATACCTAACTGAAATTGCTTAGTCGAATTGCTAGTGGCTTGGGCACACCCATGTATGTGGATGAAGGTACTACTAAGCAAACTAGAGCCACATTTGCAAGAATGCTTGTGGAGATCAATGTCACTAAACCATTACCTGATTCAATAGCTGTGATGGACCCAAATAGTGGAGTATTTCAGCAGAGTATTGAATATGATTAGAAACCCCTGTTTTGCCAGAAATGTCAAGTGATAGGCCATGTCTGCCCTCCAGAACAGCCAGCTCCACTTCGACAGCAGGCTAGAAGAAGAAGGGGGCGAAGAAGGGTGGTTCAGCAATGGAAACGTAAAGAAGGTGCAGAAATACAACCTGGTGCTCAGGCTACATTTGTAGTTAACACACAGGTTGGTCCAAGCAATCCTATTTCCACTCCTGAGGTGCATCAGGTCGAGCAAGTACAAAATGATAAAATACAGGGCTCCCCAACAAAGCAAGCAAGTGGAAAAGCAGCAGATACTAGCCATGAGTTGAATGATACCAATTTTCTAGGCTAGGATCAGTACCAGTGAAAAAGAGACTACCAGTAGCTCAGCAAAGTCTAGCTAAGCCCCAATTAAAGAATGGGTTTGAGGTGTTATCTCAGGGTAACAGTGTCAAAAAATCAGATCCTCCTGATAAAGGAGGAGAAAATAAACAGTTATGACTTGGCTGTTTTGGAATGTTAGAGGAGCAAATAAGAGATACAAGCAGAAGGAGTTAAGACTATTCCTGAAAATAAATAAGGTTTCCTTAGCAAGCTTGATTGAAACTAAAGTGAAGGAACCAAATGTTACTAGAATACAAAATGCTATAGCACCTGGATGGAACTGCCATGACAACTATCAGAGTGCAACCAATGGTAGAGTGTGGATACTTTGGGACATGAGAACTATGAAGTAGATAAACTTACAGAAGCTCCATAATTAATACACTGCTCAATTAAAGATAGAAAGAAAAGCTCTATGGAATCTACTCAGAACTGTGGCTCAGGGAATCACCACACTATGGTTAGTGTGTGGGGATTTCAACGCCCTCCTCCAACCACATGACAGACTAAGCATATCCAGGGTACAATATTCAGAGGTGAAGGACTTTGTAGAATGTATCCAAGACCTACTACTCAACAAACTAGCTTGGAAAGGTGAGTTCTATACATGGTCAAATAAACAACATGGTCGTTGAGATAGAGTATTGAGCAGGATTGACAAGGCTTTTGGCAATCATGATTGGATGATGCAATGGGGACATGTGATGGTTGAATATGCACTGCCTAATATATCAGATCACTCACCTATGATGCTTATTTTTTACTCTACTAGTAGTAACACCATTATCCCCTTCAGAATTTTTAATGTGTGGGCTGAGCATAGTAATTTTCAGAAGCTGGTGCAAGATACCTGGAGGCAACAGAAGGATACTCATTACATGAAAAACATCAGGTGCAAACTGAAAGCACTCAAACCCCTGCTAAAGCAGCTTAACAGGGAAGAGTTTCAAACTGTTACACATAATATTAGCAAAGCAAGAAAGGATTTGCAGTATATCCAAGAGCAACTTAATTCTCAAAGTATTGATCAGTTGATAGACCAAGAGAAGCAAACCTTGCAGGATCTGGAAAGATGGTCTCTAGTGGAAGAAAGCATAATGAAACAAAAATCTAGAGCCAATTGGATGCAACTGGGGGATGCCAACACTAAATACTTTTCTGCTGTATTAAAAGAGAGGACACAAAGAAAGCATATAAGGGAACTTACTGCACTTGATGGTGCTATACTCACTGAGCCTAATGCCATCAAAGATGAGATAATGAAATTCTACAAGGGTTTAATGGATACTGCAGCCACTGCTTTACCTGCAGTTAATAGAAATATCATGAAGAAAGGACCAGTGTTGTCACACCAAAGAAAGAATTGATCTTTGTACTACAATGATTGATGTGGAAATACAAAAAGGACTTCAATCAGTTGGTAAGGACAAAGCTCAGGGTATAGATGGGTACAATGCCACTTTCTTTAAGAAAGCTTGTCCAAGCATTGGAGACGAGGTTACTAAAGCAAGAAACAATTCTTTCTTATTGGGAAAATGTATAGAGGTATCAACTGCACCACTTTAACTCTAATTCCCAAAACTGCCAATCCTGTTTCCATCAAAGAATACAAGCCTATAGCCTGCTGCACTACACTCTACAAGATAATAGCTAAAGTGCTTGCAGCAAGACTATAGAAAGTGATGCCATTTATTAACTGTGAGTCATAGGATGGTTTCATACTAGGAAGAAAGATTGGTGATAACATCATACTAGCTCATGAGCTGGTAAAAGCATACACAAGGAAACATATATCCCCCAGGTGCATGAGTAAGATAGATTTACAGAAAGCATATGACTCAGTAGAATGCGCATACTTGAAACAAGTCATGGAGTATATTGGTTTTCCTGAACAGTTCATAGGCTGGATTTTTAAATGTATTCAGACTGTTAACTATGCTATTCTAGTCAATGGAGAATCTACTGTGCCCTTTAATGCAGTTAAAGGCTTGAGGCAAGGGGATCCCATATCACCCTTCCTCTTTGCCATAGCAATGGAGTATTTAAGTAGGAATCTTAAAAGGCTAGCAGAAAAGAAGGAGTTTCACTTTCACCCTAAATGCTCCAAACTGGGTCTAACTCATCTATCTTTTGCTGATGATCTCTTGTTGTTTGCAAGAGGTGATCTACCCTCAGTTACTGCACTATATCAATGCTTTATACAATTCTCAGAGGCTTCAGGATTGCAAACAAATATGAATAAGAGCTCTGTCTATTGTGGGGGTATGACACAGGTGGAAATTGAATCAATTATTCAACATCTCGGATTTATAAAAGGTGATTTGCCCTTTAAATACCTAGGTGTTCCCCTATCTACCAAAAAACTATCTTTTTTATAATGGCAACCACTGGTAGATAAGATACTTGCAAGAATTACGTCTTGGACTGCAAAAAAACTATCGTACACAGGAAGAGCATAATTGATCCAATCAGTTTTATTTGGGATACAAGCCTACTGGGCATAACTATTCATTATCCCCTCAAAGATGGTAAAGATGATTGATGCCTACTGCAGGAGTTACTTATGGTCTGGAACTAATCATATCACAAAAAAGGCTCTAGTTACATGGGAAAAACTCTGTTCACCTAAGACCATTACAAATGCGTGTCTCAACTTAATAAATCTAAATAATCGGAATCAAGTAGCTATTGCTAAAACTTGCTGGGATCTTTCCCATAAGCAAGATAAGTTGTGGATTAAATGGATGCATGCCTATTATATCAAAAGGAGACAATGGGAGAATGTTATAACACCAAGCCAAGCGTGTCGATGCTCGAAAAGTGATAGTCCGTGAATTCGTTAGCTGTTAAATGCCAACACTAGAATGAGCATTACTAGTACGTGTACATACGCAGTTTACTCTACCAATAATCTAAGAGGCTCCGGAAATGCCTTCTATTTACTAACCGTAAAGGTGCAAAGGAAAGATTTACCATGTGGTTACAAGTGTACAAGATTACTTGCCGGCAATGCAATTTCACTCAAATGGCGAACGGATATTGAAACAAAGTGCGGCTGTGTCAAGCAGATGATGAAACCGTATATCATCTTTGACGTGTCCTTTTTCTTCAAAAAACAATTGCTTGCCAGATTACTACAGTGAATCCACCAACAACCAATTATAGAACCAACCTGGGAGTTGTTCATAACAAGTGTCATTCAGAAAGCCAAAGGTAAAACACCACAGGCCCAGCTGCTCAAGATGATTTATGCTGAATTTACACATGGCCTGTGGATAGAGAGAAACATGAGGGTCTTTGAAAATCAATATAGAAATTGGGAAGCTATTGCTAGAGACATTCTTGTATCTGTAGTATTAGAGCTCCTCTTGGATTGAGAGCATTAGTAGCCAAGTTTATGTTCTAGGTGTTATTAGCTCTTTTTGTTTGAGGTGTAAGTACGGATAACTGGCTGTGTTGAGCCAGTTATGGATTTGTATGGCTGATTTGGTGATTAATGAAATGCTTAGTTACCCCCAAAAAAAAAAAAAATCTAATGCTATTTTTATGATTGTTATTTTAATATTCTATGCAGTAAGTATGTATATATGTATGTACATGCATCTGTGCATATTTAAGTTTCACTTCTCTCTTATTCTCTATTGTTTATATAAATAAATAAGTTTTGGTTGTCACTAAAGGAGTATTTCTTAAATTATAATAAAATTCATTCACAATATAAATAAATCATTTTAAAAAAATTTCCTCTATTTTATAATTATATTTGCATTACCTGCATATAAATATATTTATAAAGTTATTATGACGTGTTATTTTTCACTTGTATAAATAAATATTAAAGTTTTGATTATTTTTAATAAAATTAACTTTTTGTTTATTCTGCTAATTTATTTTATTATATAGCATCATTAACTTATGTACTCAATTAGTATTTCTCACCTTTTTCTTCGCCTAGAAGATAATATTTATTTTTTTATAAGAAATTTGTTACATAAATTAAAAAAATGAAAAAAAAATATCATGATCGTAAAAAAGAAGACAAAAATTGATAAAATAGGCATTTAAAAAAGTTAATTAGGATAAAGGGGAGAGAATGTCTATTGTTCAAAGTTGAGGGGGGAGTTTGATTTTTAAAATATAGTTGGGTTTTAAAGCATGGTTGGGGGTGTAAATGATTTTCCCCCTAATAACAAATTGAGCATGTTTGGTACGTGATGTTTTCATGGGCCCACAACTATCACCACCACCATCAGCCAATACCGCCTTAGTCGGCATCCACAATCACCATGTGAGCTATACCACGTCGGCACCAACCATAGTTTTTTAGAAAATTTGTTGACATGATATTAGATTTATTAGTATTTTATTTGAGTTTTATATTGTTAATTTTAAATAAAGATAAGTTTTATATATTCAAATGTTTAAAAAATAAACACTCTTAACTTTGTGATATATATATATTATATATATATAAACACGCAACCCCAAGATAATTTCTAAGGGAAAGTAAATTAATTTAGTTGAAGAGACTTTTGTGGGTCATTCGCACAAATGTCCTATTTCTTGTGGTCTTTAATTTTTGGCCCTCAAATTTGTGGTCCCTAATTTTTGTCCTTCAACATTTTTGACGTAGCATAATTTAGATTTCTCAAGGCATAATTTACGTTTAACTTCGCCATTAAATATATTTATCTAACATACACCCAAATTATGTCGGACAAGGTAAAATTTTCAACACTCAACATACTTTGAAAAAAGGCATAATTTTAGATTTCGCTCGGCATAGTCTACATTTAACTTCGACATATATATATATATATACAAATTATGCCGGACAAGATAAAACTTTCAGCCCTCAACATAATTTGAAAAATACTACAAGACTTAAGTCTCATAACTTAATTCCTACATAATTTATGCCGAGCGAGGCAAAATTTCAATTTTCAAAAATAAAAATGTTACAGAAATTATGCTTTGCGAAGAAAGTCTGGATATTTTCATTAAATAAGTAGTAGGGACAAATTATGTCGGACAAGGTAAAATTTTCAACACTCAACATACTTTGAAAAAAGGCATAATTTTAGATTTCGTTCGGCATAGTCTACATTTAACTTCGACATATATATATATGACAAAACTTTCAGCCCTCAACATAATTTGAAAAATACTACAAGACTTAAGTCTCATAACTTAATTCCTACATGATTTATGCCGAGCGAGGCAAAATTTCAATTTTCAAAAATAAAAATGTTACAAAAATTATGCTTTGCGAAGAAAGTCTGGATATTTTCATTAAATAAGTAGCAGGGACAAAAATTAAAGACCACATATACGAGGGACGGAAATTAAAGACCAGTACATTTGAAGCCAATCCATGCAAAAAAAAAAAAAAAAAAAAAAAAAAAAAAATGAAACTTTTGTTACATTTGGTTTTATACGAACACTAATTAAATATTTTACATGTTACCTCATTATGTCACTTAAATATGAATGGCCATAATGGTTTAATTTCGAATACTAAGCACATTATGTAACTAATACTACTACAGTGTTTTTTTCTTCTGAACAAGGGCTTGATAAGAAGATGAGAATAGCAAAGTTTAAGGGCCCTTCTTTCCACTGGCCTACATACGAAACAAGAACAAAGAACCGATGCCAAGTGATTGTACAACACTTGAATAAAAATGTGATAGTGAGATTTGACCAAAAAAGATTTTTTTGAGTTTAACTATTTATATCATCGTTTCCTTTATATTTTAATACACCTATACACTTGGACCGAGGTTCAATGGCCTTTGGAGCACCCAAAATTTGCTAATGGGTCCGCCCCTGAACGCTGATCAAGAATCCCAATGGAAGAAAACAGAATGAAAACACAACAAACTCCAGTGCAGATCCAATTGTTAACAACCAAACAGAATCCACTAGCCCTGGCCTTATTCACACTCTATTCTAAGTTTGTGACCAGGCACTACTAGAAACAGAGATTTTTTCCCACCGACATTCAGTGAGAAATTTGTGCTATGAAACATGATTTTCTCACTTAATTCACACCGAACCTACCATCGAAAAATCGTAAGTGGAAAACAGGTTCTCATTGAAACGCTTGAAATTTTTTTAATTTTTCCGTGTAAAAAGACTACTACTATTTAGGTTTTTTTCACCGACATTCAGTGGCAACAACCACTCAACATTTTCCAATAAAAAAATAGTGTTTTTTAATAGTGAGGCTTGCATTTCTCTTTTGTTCTTTTTGTCTCTTCTCCTGATCTCCCTCAAAGGCCTTAACCTATATTTTTGGGATATTAAAGCAAAGCCAAATTAATTTGTTAGAACTTAGAACTATAAGATAAGAGAAAAATTCTTCCCGATTTAATCCTAATAAGAATCACATCATATGCTTAATTTACAGTAATAAGAAAAAACATACAAGTCCACGTTTTTCTAATATCCTTGAGGAGTATTGTCGTAGATATATATCATTATGCATAGAACTTAGGGATCATATGTTTTGAAAACGAAAAATTGGGAACTCTCTGTGCCCCGAAAAACACTCATGCGTGTTTATTATGCTTCTTGGATCATTCGGTTGTACGCTTCAACACTATAATCACCAAGGTACATGATGAGGCAGCTTCAGAGTTTTCGGATTCAAATTTTGAACATAGAAAAAAACTTCTGAGATAAAGTGCTATCTGTCAAGCGAATTATACAAAACACGAAATAACACGGATCTAATTAAACAGGGAAGTACATTTTGAATATCAAAAAGATATTACGCAAAGAAAACACCCTTCATATGACAAATCTGATATGTGTTGTTCTCGATCTATGTGAATGTGTTGTTGTGTTTTTTAATTAATTGCACACTTGGTATCAGAGTTTTTCGCATAGATCTAGAATCCCATCCGTCATTCATGAATGTCATGTATATAATTATGTTGACAAACGAATTCTTCTACGTCGTCGTAATTCTGTTTCAAATAATTTAAAAGTTAGATAGTGATTTTCTTTTGTCCGTGAAACTCTGCAAGGAAATGAAACATTGGCGTTACCTCGCTATCATGTCCCACATCAATTGTTAGAAGAAATTTTCCCACATCAATTGTTAGAAGAAATTTAATTCCTTATATATCTTTGAACATTTCTCACCTCGTCAATTACTTTCTAAATAAAATTGAATTAAATTCTTTGTTTCTTATCAAACATATTTAATATGAATAATCTTTTAAAATATGATTTAAAATTTGGTCAAGCTTTCGATTTGTATTGTTAGGGACTGAAAATACTCACAATGAAAATAAAAGAGATTAAATGTTTGTGACAAGAGAGAATTATTCAGATAATAAATATTCTTTACCTTCAACCCTAAAATTGTAAATTCGAGTAACCATAATAGCAAAAGGGCGAGCTTGCTCATGAGGGGAGGGGTAAAAAGAAAGAGGTTAAATATTTGTTTTATTTTAATTATGTGGTGGGGGCCTATGGAATTGGGGAATTATACCTTACTTGAAGAGGGAGAATTAGTGGGGCCAGCAATCCACTATCACAATGATGATGATTGATGATGAAGATTTGATTTGACAGTGCTGTTGTCCTTCCACCTCGTAAAACTCAACAATTTGTCAGCTAGCCACGTTTTTGTTTGCAACGTGTACTAATAGTCCAAACATAGGTGGGGCCCACATTTGCCGACCACCCACTTACGAATGTTTCATTTGGCCAAGGTCTTGTGTTTTGTACTCTGGAGTACATATTGGACCATAAGTCGAATTTTGGACATAAATCAAATAGTATTTGAAATAAATTTTTTTAAAATGAATTTAAAATTTAAAGTTAAATTTGAATAAGAATTATAGTTAAAATTGGTAAGTGAGAATAAAAGACAAAGGCATACGAGATGGGATAAGCAAAGATATTTCATGAGATTATTTTATTCTACTTCTATACATGAAATATAATCCCACTATTTAAGTACAAATAATGGTATAAAATAATATCTTTATCCTCGAATTATATCTTTATCCTCCATACCAAACGATCCCAAAAAGTTTGAATATCTGATGATGAAAGAGCTTTTATCTCATGTGAAAGAGACTTTGTTTATCAATTTAATATTTCAAGCTCAAAATTGAATTAATGAGCCCGTTTAATAGATGATTAGTTGAAATAATCTTCAAATATTTGAAATACAATCTATAAACGAACGGCTCAAATATTATTCCAACAATTTGATTTTACCTCTGCGGTGGGGAGTGGGAAGGGGTGGTTCAGATATTTCCCTGGGTGGTTCAGATATTTCCCTATGTTCTTTTAAGACATGAATTTCATTTACAAAAATAAGTAAAATATATGGGAGGGAAATTTTATTTGAAATAATCCTCACACAAACTTAGCTTTATCAAACGTTTCCAAAGATTCTTGCCTTTTTATACAGAAACTGTAAAATCCGTTAAAAAATTCAAATGGACTGCAAGTGAGTCACCAAATTGACAATCTTTATGCCAAAATTAAACAATCCTAATAACTACAAATGATATACGCCTGATCAATATAAACTTACTAAAGGACGGGGTACAATTTTTTCGGTGTTTTAGGTTGTTTGAAATTGAACATGCATACTATTATCGCAAAATCCTCAGTGAAAAGGAAGTTATATTAATAACTATGAACAACTCTTTCATAAATAGTGTTTCATGATATTTTGGGTGACAGCACTAATTAGTAAAACATAATAACATATCATTAGCCAAAACTACTACACCAATTATATTGGAGTATTACATTGAAACTTCAGAAAGACAATTTCACTAACCACTAATTATTAGTCAAACACATGTCAAAGAATTGCCTTACAATGTTTTTTCTCTGTGTTCATGTTTGACGAAAAAGCAACCAACATGATAGTATAATAAATACAAAAACATCTCTTATATATTACTACTATTTCTTAATTAGGACAAATAAGTGCGTCATGGATTTCCTAGTCAGACACTTGATTTGTACCATGATTATCCCATGGATATGTGTTGTTAATTATTACATTACCTACCGTGTGGACAAACTAGGATTGCATTTGTATTTAACATAATTTTAGGTATATGTGTAATCATCAATATGCTTAAGTAATTTGGATTTATATAGTTTATTTTATCTTAATTGGACATGTAATATTAGGGTACTTTCTGGTGATGTGAACACAAACGTTTAATATTAATTTATTAAAGGTGATATGATAGTTTTATTTGAAAGAAGAGGACACTAGTAAAATTTTCACGGTATCCAATTGGTCAATCAATTGCAAGTAAAGCTTGTCAAATAAGGTTTAAATATAAAAGAATATTTAGAGTTGAAACAAGCCACCCTGATTTTCTCTTTCAACGAACTATTGAATGGAAATGACTACGAAGAGATAAGTTACTAGTCTGGTTTGTCTAGCCGGACAATGACCTTTTTTTTTTGTTTTTTGTTTTTGTTTTTGAAGATGAGTCTATTTCACTATTTTCCCTTCCCATACTCTCATTTTTCTTTTCACCGCCTCCTATGTAATTAAAAAAAAATAAAAAGAAAAAAATCGTACAATATATGAAAATGAAATTCCTTTGATAAGGAGCGCTAAAACCTCTGCGAGCAAATCTCCGAATTGATCGATTGAGTCGGCAGGTATTCAATATCGGATAGTTAAAAAAAAAAATTAAAAAAAATGTAGAAGCATTTTGCGCCGCACATGTCTGGCTAAAACAAGAATTTGATAGTCTTAAACAAATCAAATCTAGATTTCTGGCTAAAAAATGTTATAGGGAAACAAATAGGAGTAACAATATTCCCAACTAGGATATATACATCTAGAAAAAGAAAATCCAAAACTGAAGTTTAAAACGTTCTCCAAAGGCCACAGAGCTCAAAGCACGAAGCAAATCTTTTGTTTGATTTCCTTATAATCTGATTAGAACCTTCTGCCAAATCTGAACACCACATTCTTTTTACGGTATTGTTTTTTGTTTTCTCAAAAGAGGAAATGGGAATGCAAATGCAAATGCATGCAGATTCTTTTCTTTGTTGCTAGTCCCTTCTATTATTATTTTATTTGTAATTTGAGGCTCAGTTTCCTAAACATTCCACAAGTAGTCCCCGCATTTTACCTTGTGTCAGTATAATGTTTTATTTGACTGATGGGAAATATTTGACCAGTCAACTATAAACTTGACTGATCCCCCTATATGGCATTGTTCATCATCCAACAGTGTCCCGCTCACTCTCATATGTCCATCACTGATAGTAGAGGGTTGTTAAATTTCAAAGAGAAGAACAAAAAATATGTTACTCCCTCCATCTCATAATAAGCGTCATCTTACCCAAATTTTTTTTATCTCATATTAAGTGTCACCTTAGGAAATCAAGATATAAATTGATTAATTTCTTCCAATTCTATCCTTAGACAAAAACTAACAAGTTAAAGTAACATTTAAATGATGATTGGAAAAGCCACATAGTAACTTGGTATTATTGGATTCCAATGTCAAAAGGTTTATTACTTGTGCATGCTTTAATCAAGAGGAAAAAATAATTTATTTTTATTATATAGGGATAATTAGGTAAACTTCACATTGCATTATTGATTTCTTAATATGCATATTTTTGGCTAAGATGACAATTATTATGGGACGGAGGGAGTATGTTTTAAAAAATTAATAATGATTATTTAAAAGTATTTGTATAATCTGTCCAAGACTTGCCGGCTAGTGGTATCAGTCCGCAGGAGTCTCAACGTCTATATCTTAACTTTCAATTTTTCCTCCTATCTTTTCTGGTCCTCGTAATAAAATGAAAAGAAATCAGTGAATAAACTTGTGGATTATGTTGTAATTTAATTACTTACGTCCAAATAGAGTTCGAAGTGAAATGCAAATTGCTTCATGTAATAATTGACAAATAGTGAGTCATGCATTTTAAATGTCTTAAGAGTACTTTAGTCTTCCAATATTTATTTCAATTCAAAGTTCTCATACTCCTTTAGAGAACTTTTTCTATACTGTTTCCCATTTATCTCTAGTTGGTTTATTAGTTATGCTACATTAAAATAAAGCAGGAACAATAGCCATTTGCATAGGATCCTAAGACGATCAAAGGAAGTGGTGGGATCAATAATTGATTGATTTCCTTTTACGAAATGATGAATTGTATCATTATGCTATTGACATATAATGACTGGTTAGAGTTTGTTGATGTTGTTGTTGTTGGCTAACAAATACTACTACTTGCTATTGACAACATTGATTTTCTCACCACTCCAAGAATCTAGCTAGGTTCTAAATTTGGTAATTATATTGGGAAAGAGGAAGAGGAAAGTTTGGCTAGTATTAACCTAGATCTCTTCATATACTTTTATTTAATTGATTCTTCCCTGTCCATTTTTAGTGGATCGCATGTGCTAGATCTTCATCTGCTATCTTAACGGACAAGAAAGTCATCAAAGTTAATCAGTGAAGTTCCCTTCAACAACCACCAATAACATTTTCATTAAGCCTAATTATTAATTGTCATGTACATCTTCTTTTTAAAATCTGTATATCTAACTAAGTATAATTTAACTGAAGGGAATAATTCAACAACTACCTACACTTCGTTTTCATTCTGCCAAAAAAAAAAAAAAAAAAAAAAAAAAAGACATTATTTTGCATTTCATAATTTTCCAATACCTCAATACTTTTAAGAACATGATATCATAACATCTTAACGCTTACCTTAACACGTGGCTATTTATCACAGGCTTATGAAATACTCATTTAAATTCAAGAGCTCTAACATGTTTTTATGTTTTATAGAACACCCTTTTGATTAAACTATTTCTTGCATGAAGTTCCCATCCATATAGAGTACAAACTCAGAAGGGACTTTAGAATTTAAGTTAGATTAATGTACAACCTTTAATATTCATAGCACTTAATTTATTACACTTTTGAAATTATGATTTCAAAATTTGATGTTTAACGAATCTTAGTGAGATTTTCACTTATATATCTTCAAATATGTCAAAAATATTGAGTTGAGTTAGAACACATTGTTCAAAGTTAGTTCTATCCACCTCTATACCAATTACCAACTAAGGAAAAATAGGTATGTGAAACAAGCTATCTTAATTTTCCTTCATGCAGCAATCACAAATCATGAATATGACAAATTTTTCAGTTTCATATTATTGTAGATATGACAAATTTTTCAGTTTCATATTATTGTAGAAAACACAGTATAGAAAGGAAAAGAGAAGCTTTGTATATATTTCTTGTGATAATCAACATTATGTGTATATAGCCTTCTTATATAGGCTCGAGTACACTGATGGATAGGGCTGCTTATTGGGTGCAATACCAATAAGCAAATAAGTCAATTTTGATGTTGGGTTATTCGTTGCGGTTCGGTTTTGAACAGCCTTAGATGGATCAGCATGACAATTGTAGAGTCTTACTTGTCTTCTAACTATATGTTTGTGTCCTATTCAACTTGATATACTACTAGTATACATGGAATGTACTACTAATATAGACAGGATATACATAGTCATTATCCTAATCAATACACATTTCTATTCCTGCTTAACTTCTGCTTCACTAGAAATCTTAATCTCCAACACTTCCCCTCAAGCTAGTGAGAGGTGGAACATCCACTCCTAGCTTGCTTCTAAAACTTGCAAACTGTTTTTTTGTAAGTGCCTTGGTATGAATATCAGCAAGCTGGTCTAGTGATCTCACAAAGTGTGTTATAAGTTGTCTTCTGGCATGTTTAGTCCTGGCATGTAGAACCGGATTCACAGTTATGTAGAGTGCACTAAGATTGTCACAAAACAATATTGAAGTTGTTAACAATGTGACACAAATATCCCTAAGGATATATGTTATCCATATAATCTCAGCTACAGCTGAGGCTAGTGTATGTACTCAGCCTCAACACTTGATCTTGCAACTGTGTGTTGCTTCTTGGATGCCCATGAAATACAATTAGCACCAAAATAGATTGCATATCATGTATTTAATCTTCTTGTTGTAGTACATCCTCCCCAATATGCATAAGAAAAGCCATGCAACCTTAGAGGTGATTTTGTAATCAATCTAAGTCCAAGATACACTGTTCCGTTGACATATTTGAGGATCCTTTTTATAGCCTGAAAGTGCTCACTATTTGGAGTCTGCCTGAATTGGCTTGCTAGATTCACTGCATGAGTTATGTTTGGCCTAGTTAGTGTGAGATACTGAAGACTGCCTACAATGCTTCTATATATTGAAGCATTGACAAGACTTCCCTTAGCTTCATGCAAACCATGCTTTTGTGCAAGTGGAGTGCTAACCGCCCTGGCTATGATTATGTTAGTTTTCTTGAGCAATTCTATGGCATATTTACTTTGATTTAGATGAATACCTCTATCAAAGTATGTAACTTCAATTCCAAAAAAGAAATACTGTTGACCAAGATCCTTCATTGTAAACTCCTTACCAAGTGTTGTAATTACTTCTTGAATATGTGTAAGAGAACTTCCTGTAACCACTATATCATCAATATACAGGAGGAGTAGGATAGTACCTTTTTTTGCAATGTAGGACAAACAATAATGAGTCTGCTCTACCGCATTTGAAACCAAGGTGAAGTAAGTACATATTGAACCTGTCAAACTAGGCTCTAGGTGCCTTTTTAAGACTATATAATGCCTTTTTAAGATAGCAGACATGGTTTGGGTACTTAGAATTAATAAAACATGGTAGTTGTACCATATGAACTTCTTCCTGCAGATGTCCATGCAAAAATACATTTTTGACATCAAGTTGTCTAATGGGCCATTGCAGACTGGCAGCAAAGAATCGATAACACTACTCTTATAGTAGTTTCCTTAACCACAGGGCTAAATGTTTCTTCAAAGTCAATTCCTTCAAGCTGAGAGTATCCCCTGGCAACCAACCTTGCTTTTTGTCTATCTATAGAACTATCTGGCTTTAGTTTGGTCTTGAACACGCATCTTTATCCAACCACATTCATTTATGTTATTCTAGGTACTGAAGTCCATGTCTCATTCTTATGTAATGTACCAAGTTCTTCCTTCATAACAACATAAAAATGTGGATTTCTGAGTGCTTAAGTCACCATTTTTGGCTCAGTATTTGCTACTTTATTTGCTGCTATCAGTGTTGCATGAGTGATTGGCACCTTCTTAGTCTTAAACCTTGTCATCATGTGATGACCTTCTACATTATCAGGAGGTTATGCTTCTTTTTCTATGATCTCTGGTGTGTCATTGAGAGGTTCAGGATTCAGATTACTTTCATTATCAAACCACTTTGATAGATCCAACTCCAATTGTATGCCTTGTGGATCAGATATAGTAATTTAATCAACTTTCTGTACACTGGCATCATCAAGGTTCTCACTTTCACTATCTGAGCTGAGGTCATGATCACTTCTTGATGAATCGACATTACTGTGATCATTATGTTGATCAGCAACAGGTGAGTCTGCTACATGAACATCAACTTCTAGTGAGTCTGCTTCATAAACATCAGTATTTGGAACATCAATAGTGTGATGAGGGTCGGATGAAGTGTCTAACACTTCCCCTGAGATGACAGCACCATTGTTTGGTTGAGACTTATCCTGCACATTAGAGAAAAACTCAAGGAAATTAGATATGTGAGTAAAGGTATTTGGAGAAAATTGTTCTGGTTACACATATGGTAATGTGTGCTCATCAAATATCACATGTCTAGACACAAAAACTTTCCTAGTTGATGGTTGATAACACCTATAGCTTTTTTGTTGACTGATGTAGCCAATGAACACACAGGATAAGTCTTTGGTGCAAACTTTGTTTGACCCTTGATATAAGGATAGCACCTATAACCAAACACTTTAAGACTATTGTAATCTGGAGATGCCCCATAAAGCTTGACAAAAGGTATTTCATTCTTGAGAACTTAAGGTGGTAGTCTGTTTATCAAGAACACAGCAGTGAGGAACGCTTCTACCCATAAAAATAGAGGTAGTTTTGCATGAAAAAGCACTGTTAGACCAGTTTCTAATATATGTCTATGTTTTCTTTCAGAGATCCCATTCTATTCAAGGTACTAAGACATGACATTTGTCTAATGATTCCACAGCTTTCACTACTAAAAAAACAGCATTTAGTGACGGACGTATTCCGTCACTAATCAGCATATATCTGTTGCTAAACATGTGTTGCGACGGATTAGCGACGGAATGTCGTCTGTTGCGATTTTGCGCGTTGCTAACCTATTAGCGACGGAAAAATGAAATCCGTAGCAAACTTAGCGACGAGTAGTGACGTATGAAATCCGTTCCACATTATAGCAACGGATCATTTTGTTGCTATTTTTATGAATTCCGTGACTAATTTCATATTTCATTTCGTCGTTTTAGTAAATTAGCGACGAAAACCATTGTCGCTAATCGGTCGCAAAATATTTGAATTATTTGTGCATTTAGCGACAATACAATGTTTGTTGCATGATCTGAAGCCTCTTCGTTTTCCCTCTAGCAACGACCAAAATCCGTCACAAATCATCACAAATATTTTTTGTCCGATTTTTTTTTATTTTAAATACACCGTTGAAACATACTAAATACAAAGTAATAAATACTCTTAAAAATAACTCGACATTCACATAAAATAATATTTATAAAAAAGATTCAAAATAGATAGCGAAATCTTAATCGTTAAGTCCAAAACACCGACAACACCAAGCTATCAACTACCAAAAGAACCCACACATCCATCAAGTATTGTTAGTGCATAATTTTGTTCTTTCCAACAAAAAGCAGATAACTTTGTGCTTGAGATCCAAGACCATATATTCTTCTCTTCCTTGTTCCCCCGCGCACTTCATAATATGCTTCACATTGATCACTATCAGACTGAGACTGTGATTTTTCCCGTAATATTTCTTGATATCTTTCCTGTAATAAGTAGTGAAATTAAACATCAAGAATACTAACCATTCAATTTTACCAAATAAAAAGAGAAATGAATTCCAAAGATAAGGGAGCAGATATTTATTCATTTTTCGTTGGAATTGAAGTCTCATGATGACCAACAAAAAAGAGTCATACAACTTGGATATAAATGATCATATACACTGTCTCTAAACACTGTCTATAAACTGTACGAGTTTATACATAAAACATATCTCTGCGTTTATTTGTCTACTGCAGTGTGAATAATTTTACTTAAGTCAAAAAGAAAAGCTGGTTGGTCCCTTCATAAGACACAAATGATGAACTTATGGTCCACACGTCTACCAAAACGAAAAGGACATCCCCTAGCCACAAACTTTTTGACAATATATCACCTCAATTTGCTCTTTAGCAAAAGCAAATAGTTAAAGGGAACTTGTTATTGAGCACCTCTAGAGATTAAGAAGCAGCAAAATAAGTACTAGAGTGCAAGCTACTTGTAATACACCAAAATTATTTAATTTACACAAATGATGGTAAAGAAAATTATGCAATGAATCTATTTTAATTTGTTATAACTTCTAACAAAGCTATATGTTTCATCTTGGCTTACTTATCCCATTGTAAAGCTTCTTTTAGCATCGACGGTATATAGAAATTAAACTCCAACAAATTTAAGGAAAAAAAACTCCTACAACCCTGATCACGCAACTTCTTTTATTTCTTTTCGGGGATATTAATATAAATAACTGGGTCAAATTTACATGTTTATTTTTCTTAATTGGTATACATAAATTAGACACGATTATATACATATTAGTCCAAGTGCATGTTGCATGAATTTGTCTCCACGGAGACTTGATCCAACCGAGTTGAATTGGCAAAAACCAAGCAACCATTTAATCTCAATTCATTACCGATCATAGAAATGACCGTAGGTAATGAACAACAAAATGTAAAGACAGGAGTCATTAAAATTCAGAACTGCACAGCCATTACACCTTAGTTCTCAAAATAGAAACCAAGTGCAGCACTATGTTCTCAGTGCAACAACACTCAAAATTATCTCAAGGTTGTCCCAACAATGAATTTAAAAGTGCCACAAAAGCCTTTAAAACAAGACACCTTGACAAGGAAATGTAACAAAGATAGCATCCTTGATCCTAACGGTGTTTTATACAAATGAATGTGGCAACTACGCCGCCCATTTAACACCGATAAGGCTCCATTGCGATAAGAATTAAGCGAAAATATGCGGAATAGCTTACCCGAAGTTCGGCGACCAAATGATCCAAAATGCAGCGATTTCTTACCAACAAACCCAACTCCAAATGTGGCTCGAAAAACCAACGAGAAAGAAATAATCACTCCATTTCAAGTTTAGCACAAATTAGGGATTTCGATAAGCCGCCAAGTTATGCAAAACAAATAAAGGGTGAAGAATGTGTCACACCCTCATCTTACTAGGGTGTGATGGGCACCCGACCCCATATTCGGAGCCGAGCGAACCATGAATGTCAATCACGTCACTCTTATTACAAACATAATCTTTCGGACTCTTAATTAGACAAAAATGACACATACAGTAACTATTTTTGGAAATAATCTTTTGTAGCTTACAACTCGACAGAATTTGTAATTATATGTAATTTTAGAAATCCTTTCGTGAGTGAACACACAGGAGATAATTATTAGGACAAAAGGTAAAAGAAAATTCCCAAACATGATGCCCACTATTCCACTCCAATATTAAAATAGAAGCTTAGTGCTAGATTTCAAAAGTTTCAATCGACACTTTTAAAAATGGAAGATCTAATTTATTTATTTGAAATCATTTCTATATACACTAGTTGGCTGGCCGGTTGCTAAGATCTAATTTATTTGAAGAGCAATAGAACATATAGCAACATGCTTTACACTTCAGTGATTCAGAGTTATTCTATGCCTTCAAAAGTGATAAAGTTAAAGGCTGGATATGGGCTATTGCAAAATGTGAACCATTATTTACTCTCTGGATCAATAATTTTGCGAAATCTTTGAATCTTTCCTCAATGGGCAACTTATATGACAAGACCGTTTACACCATAACAAAAGAGATTAAGTTCACAAATTAATAAAATAAAAACTAGTCTATATCTTTGTCACGCCAGCGAGTTTAGAACACCAAATGTGAAAGATCAAAAACTTCAGTACTTAAGACCATTAAGTCACCGCCATTCAAAGCTTACACCTAGTCCTATATGCGATGCCTCTATATCTTCTTTTTTTCCGATAGGTATATGTTTTGCCTCTATATCAAATAGAAAAATGATTCCACAACTACATAATGCCTCATGTTTCCGATGAAGAAGCAAAAGACACTCGCTATTGCTATGTCATTACAAGCCAATCATGTAAGGCGAAGACAGGGGATCTAAGACAGACATCTCACTTTAGTTTAGGTTCATGAAGCTGTTGTGGTTGGTTGACATGCTTCTTGTGTCCTATCCACCGCTGTCCGATTTGGTTCCGCAGGTGTAGTCCCGACAAAAAATGTGTACATATAATAATTGTTGAAATAGACCTTTAAAAGATGATGATAGGAAAGCAATTATGTTAGGAAAATGCCTAAAATAATGTGTTGAGTCTAAACGAACTTATCGAGAGATGGACCTATTATCTTGAATGTTCAAGTTGAAGTCTAGATTCAATCAAAAGTTTGTTTTAAGTTCAAAAAAATGGAAGCTGATAACTTTAAAACATAGTGTGTATAGGTGAACTGTGTCAAATAAAGTGTGATGAAACAGTCCCCTATGTTTGAAACAAATGTCATTTGCCTTTTGTGTTGTAAGCAAGTCCTTTGATAATGTGAAAATCTTTCATTTGGCATTACTTTATATGAAATCTGTTGAGTTCAAAAAGGGATAAGCTGGTCATTAATTTGTTTAATTTGATTATACCTGTTTGGTGTTATCTCTGCCTGCTGGTTTGAATATTTTGCAGGGCTATTTATTAAAGTCATCATATAAGGCTTAAGTTTTTCATTAGTTTAAACTAATATTATTAGTATCCTAACTATAAAAGCTAATACACTTGTAAAACGAATTATGATGAAAGTTATACCTTGAATTCCCCAAAATAAAAATTTCTAGTATCTTCGAGACACCTTTCCAATTGATTCCATTGGGATCAAGTTGATTTTTGAAAGATGCGGTATTAGAGCATTCTTTAGAAGGTTCCAACCTGCATAAATTTGAAAATATTATTTCAAGGCCTACCACAAATTATATATATAAAAAAAATATAAGCATGGACTAACCCTGCAGGAGTAAGAGTAACAAGTGTAAGTGTCCGCCTACGACGACTCGGACTCTTCTTCGCGGACGGTGTTGCTATGGTTTGATGTACCCTCATCTACTTTGGCTGCTCGGATCGGGTGTAATGGGAGATAATTCGGGGATGGTTGGGTTACTACCGTGATCCGACGCTTGAACCGGTGGCGTACCTAAAAATGGCAACAACTACGATAGCAATTTGCATTAGTATGCGGCAACAAAATGGCTCAAATTTGCCCGACATTCGGCGAAACTTTAGCTCGAATTACAGCAACAAATCAACATTTCGTGGGGCAAAAAATGCAGCAAAAAACCGCAAAATGCGAGGACAATATGGCCAAAAATTCAGCAGCAGACCACTCCCCAAAACGAGGTGCAAATGGCCAATAATCCAAATGAGTTTATGATAACAAATATAACAACAAGGTAGCAGCTCATTCGCAACACTTAGAGAACTTCAAATGCAAAGAATTTTCCCAAGCTCGGCAACGCTTATGAGTGCTGCGAACATCCCTCAAAACGGATCAACCAATCACAACGAGGCTCAAAATGGAACCTCTTAATAGTGAATAAAAATGCATAAGTAGATCCATAGGCATGTCAACATTCAAACATGTGTATATTCTAATAGTGCCAATAATATGAGTGAGGCACATTAACATTGAGATATGTATCGATCTCAGGTCCATAAACAATAGGGTAAACCTCATGATCATGCTAGCAACAAATAGCAAATTTGAGCCATTTTGTTGCTGCATACTAATGCAAATTGCTACCGTACTTGTTGCCATTTTTAGGCCGAACGCCACCGTGTTTTTTGGCTATTTGTTGCCGCATGTTTGGGGCAAAAACTGCTGCACTTGGTTGGAAACAAACAGTGTGTATTCACTAATGGGGTTGAATTGTTTACATATAAATATATGAACAATCTATGTAACAAACGGAGTGTATTCACTAATGGGGTTGATAAAAAATTCACCTTTGGACCCATAGTGACTTTAACAAAGATCGCAAGTTCTACAATACCTTGAAGCATTGCGGCTCGAGCTTCAACACCAAATCTAATATCCTTTGCAAAAGATAACTTCTACTCCAATTTAACCTTCCACCAATCTGCAACAAAAACCATTTATAAACAGAGACAATCCAAAATACAAATCTTCTTGATCTATACCAAAAAAAAAAAAAAAAAGTATCTTGCAAAATAGTACTCACTTGTTGGGTGTTGGTTCTTGCCACTCTGTACAAAACAAGAAAATGGGTATTTGTTAAAAGTAATAAAGATTACATTTTTCTAACACAAAAAGGAAAACAAGAAAATGGGTATTTCTTAAAAGTAATAAAGAATACATTTTTCTAACAGAAAAAATCCAAGTTATAAAATGTGAATATTACTCCGGCTTTGGAAGCAAGATTTGCTACAAAACGATACATTTTGCTAATGAGAAATCTTGCTAAGAGAGAGAAGAACAAGCTGAAATAACTTATTGAAACAGAAAAATATCATTCACCTTTTAGTTAAAAAAAATGACAAACTGAAACAAAAAAAAATGAGTGAGAAACCCAGTTCACTAACACTGATTTCAAATCACAGAATATAAAGAATGTTGAGTTCTTCAAGCTTTTTCTCGACATGCAACGAATTAAAACAAACTTTAACCACCAAATAATATTATCCTACAAGATTTAGCACAAACAAAGGTCGAATTTTCATTTTCATCAGATTTTGGCCGAAATAGAGATTCCCAACACTTAACCATCAAATAAATTATAAACCCAACCTTTTCAACACACCCAACTTCGATTTTAGCCCAAAAAAACACTTAAAGATACTCTTGTCCTTTAGATAATAAGCAAGAAAACACAGATATCTTAATTTCGTTTTAGATTTAATGTCGAAAACACAAAGAAGGAGATAAAGAAGAAAGAAACTCGCCCATAAAACATAGAAAAATCAAAACATACCTTTCCTTTAGAAAAAAAGTTGCAGGTAGAAGAAGAGAAAAACACAATAGAAACCTTAGATTCACATTATTTTGATCTATATTGTGCTCTCTCTCTCTATGTTAGCAATTTCGCACATCTCTCTCTATCCGTGTTGGTCGCTTTGTTTGGAAATGAAATAATGTGTACAAGCCGGGAGATATCCTTTTTTTTTTTTTGGCAATTCGCACCACTGCCCTTCTTTTGGGGTGGTCTTTAAATTTTGCCCGTCATATTTGAAATCTTTAAAATTTGCCTTTCGGCTAACACCCATAGGTTCCGGTTCGAACCCACGCGTAGTCAAAATTTTAAAAAAAAAATTCGCAAGGCAAGTTTAAATTTCGCTATGCCGGACCCGGCATATTTTTGTTAAGGAATTATCAAAGTTATGCCGAACCCGCATACTTATGCCTTGTGGAGACTTGGCATAAGTATTTCCCAGATAACTTTGATAATTCCTTCACAAAGTTATGCCGGGTCCGGCATAAAAGTTTGCCCATTAAAAATATGCCCCCACCGCATAACTTTGATCATAACTTTGTGAGAGGAACACAATCTTTCGCTTTGCTTGGTTAGTCACCATGTATCTTTCCCCGTATCTATTGAATGTTATAATCTTTCATACCACTCCTATCAAGGGTAGAACATATTGCACCGTGATCCCGTAGGTAATCCGGTTTGATGTTTTTCAATGAGAAGTCAATGCAACATCTCCTTTGATGGAATTTATGGGATTGATTCACCTTCGATTATCTTTATAGAAAGGTTCTTCATCTGCTTTTAACGACATTGAGATGGACAACCTCTTGATGTGTAGCTGAAACTGTGACTTTGGACCAACTTGAAAACCCCTTTATAATTACCAAAGTTATGCCGGACCCGGCATACTTTTGTTAAGGAATTACAAATTTTATGCCGGACCCGATACTTAGACTTGGCATAAGTATGCCGGTCCGCATAACTTTGATAATTCCTTCACAAAGTTATGCACCGGCATAAAAGTTTGCCCTTTAAAAGTATGCCCCCATCGGCATAAACTTGTCAAGGGTTTACTAAACTTATCTTGATGGGGGCATACTTATGCCTTATGGGCAAACTTTGCCTTGAAGCATATATATGTATTTTTTCAAGCATATAAACCAAAGTTACATGGAAAAGTATTATCTGCAACCAAATGTCCATCCCATACAAATTCACACTTTGCCTGGCAATACAAAGTAGTTAGCAATTGTTGATAGACTTGAAAATTCAAGTGCCACTTTTGACATACCCAAGAAACATTTTCCCATCTTTATTTTGAATGCTCCATCACAAAAGGAAAATGGCCGGGGTACACTAGAAGAATAGGGGGCTGGCAAAATGAAATCAAATGGATCTCACACATTGCTAGACACAAATCGTGCCAATTACTTGCTGCATTTTTGGTATGCTAGTGGCATTGGTTTGGAGAGAAAGGAACCTACTCGATTTCAAAATACTCGGTTTCTTCGATAGACTTTGCAGAGAGATTGCACAACATATTCACATCCAAGGCGAAACAACTTCAAATGGCAGAGAGAGCTTTGCTATGAATTGCTATCCCTATTGTAGTTGATTGAAACTGCTTTTTCTGTAATAGTTGCTCCTAGTTTGACTTATACAAGTTAGTGAGTAGGAATTTTACCATGTACAGTTGAAGGTCGGCTTTAACTTTGTCTTCGTAAAAGTTTTTGGATGGAATAAAATAGACTTTCAACCAAAAAAAAAAGTTTGCCTTATAAGGCAAAGTTTAAATTTTGTATGCCCTCCCATAGACTTTTAGTTATGTTTAACTAAAAGTCTTTGTTGGGGGCAGACTTTGTCTTGAGGGGCAGACTTTTAGTTATGCCGGATCCGGCATAACTTTAACTTTTTCTTAAAGATTGTATGCTGGATCCGGCATACACTCCCCAGTTCTGCCTTGCGAAATTATTTTTTTATTTTATGCCTGAGCGGGGGTTCGAACCCCGTAACTTCATGTATTCGCTCATCTTTCCAAGCAAAGGGCAAAATTTAAAGACCACAAATATGAAGGGCAAAATTTAAAGACCACAAATTTGAGGGGCAAAATTTAAAGACCACCCCAAACGAAGGGCAATCCGTGCAAAAAAATGTTTTTTTTTTTTACATTTAACGACGGAATAGCGACGGATTTTATATTCCGTCGCTAAATAATACATTCATTTCTTTTAATAATTAATATTGCGACAAAATATTCCGTTGCTGCAAATATATATTTTTTTTCTAGAAAAATTAAAGGCCTAGCGACGGATATTTCGTTGCTGAATCCGTCGCTAATTAAAAATAAAATTTGTCGCGCCTCTTCTGTTGCTAAATCTGTAGTGAAATTTAAGGCGCCAAAAATTCGCGCTAATTATTAGTAACGAAACTCAGTTTTCGTTGCTAATCCGTCACTATATAATGAGATAAAATTTTAGTTGCTTTTCTTGCGACAAAATGAGAAATCCGTAGCTAATCCGTCGTTAATTAGCGACAGAATATGGTCTGTCGCTAATATTCCGTCACTAAACGCTGATTTTTTAGTAGTGTTTCCAAGTGTTTAATGAATTCATCATCTTTCCAACCATCTTAAGTTCTTGAAGAAGACATTGAAAGATTGAACCATTGAAAGACTTTAAATGTCCTTGAAAACTGCTTTTCAACCATCTTTTGAAACTTGACAAAGTTCTCAAAGACTTCAGACTTCTTTTTTTATTGGATATAACCAACTGTATCTTGTGTGGTCATCAACAAACAAAACGTAGTTTGTCATATGCTGAGAGGATTCAACAGGAGTTGGTCCCTATATATCACCATGAATTTTGAGCAATGGTTCCTTCTCAATTTTATTTCTCAATGCAAAAGGAAATTTACAAATTTTTCCTGACTGGCAGCTAGTACAGATAGTAGGCATTTTATTCCAACTCTTAACATCTATGAACTTATTCCTATTAAAAAATTGTAAAGACTTTAAACTAGGATGGCCTAATCTAGCATGCAAAATCCAATTTGTCTTCTTCCAGTCTGGTGTTGATGTCAAAGCAAAAATATTATTATCTCCCAGTGCATAGAGTACTCCTTTCTTAGTTCCCTTGGCCATTTGTTTCCCTCACTTCTTGTCCCTAACATCAAAATCAGATTCACCAAACTCAAGAGTACATGAATTGTCTTTTGCAAGCTTGCTAACAAACAGTTGATTCTTATTTATCTTGGGAACTACTAGTGTCTCCTTAACTTTCAATCCAGACTTAGTAGTATTTCCAACATGTGTGATATCTAAGTGTGATCCATTACCAACATTTATTTTATCAGTTCCATTGTAAGCCTTAAGATCAGATAGCTTACCTGTGTTGGTGGTTATATGATTGGTTGCTCCAAAGTACATACATGGCATTGTCCTCAGCTGTTGTGCCTTGCAAGTTAACTGATGCTAAGGCTTGTGGAAGATCTTCTACAGCTTGATATGAGTAGTCCCATATGTAAAAATATTTAAGAGCAGTATGGTTATTCCCACCACAAATTTAACAAGCATTATCCTGGTCATTGACTTGATTTGAACCTTGCACACTTTGATTGTTCTGAGTGCAGTTTTGTCCAGCAGGTCTAAAACCTCTTCCTCTTGAATTATAGCTAGAGTTTCCTCTATTCTGATTATGATTACCTCTGCCTCTGCTTCTGTTTCTTTGTGCAGAGAAGGCCATGTTGTGGTTTTCCTGAGACACTTCCTCATCATCTTCTCTCATGTCAAAGCCTCTAAGTGCATTGACAAATTGATTGAGTGTGGGATAAGGTGCCTTGCCGAGCATAAAAGTCCTGAAAGTCCTATATTTAGGACCTAAACCTCCAGCAAAGTTGATCACGTTGATATCCTCATCAATAGGTTTGTGTATGGCAGCAAGTCCATTACATATTCCCTTAAATCTTTCAGATACTTATCAAGTTTCTTACATCCTAACTTGATGTTTAGCAGTTGTTATTTCAGTTGAAACTCCTTGTCCTTTGTTGTTTGAAGATATGCTTCTTCTAAGCATTCCCACATCTTTTTGGCTGTAGAATAACCAACAATAAGATACATGCTTTCCTCAGTCATAGTACCTGAAGTTCCCTTCAACATGTTGGAGATTAAGACTTCTAGTAAAGCAGAAGTTAAGCAGGAATAGAACTGTGTACTGATTAGGATAATGACTATGTATATCCTGCGTACATCAGTAGAATATTACGTGTATACCAGTAGTATATCAGCTTGAATAGGACACAAACATGTAGTTAGAAGTTAATTAGGACTCTACTATTGTCATGCTGATCCATCAGTGTACTCGAGCCTATATAAGAAGGCTATATACACATAATGTTAATTACACAAGAAATATATACAAAACTTCTCTTTTCCTTTCTATACTGTGTTTCCTACATAGTATCAGAGCATTAAAGAAAGCAAAAGTTGCGTATCTAATCCCTCCCAGAATCTCTTCATAATGGCCTCAAACTCAACCCTTATGTCACTGTCAACTTCGTCCTTGCATCACCTAATTGTTGCTTGTCCAATCAAGCTTAAGCCTACTAACTACCTAATTTGGAGAACTCAGATCATGAAACTCATACAAGTTCTGAAAATACTCAACTGAATCAACGAGGAGAAACCAAGTAAAGAAGATTCACCTGTCACAGAAGGAAAAGAGAAGCTTTGTATATATTTCTTGTGATAATCAACATTATGTGTGTATAGCCTTCTTATATGGGCTTGAGTACACTGATGGTTCAACATGACAGTAGTATAGTCCTACTTAACTTCTAACTACATGTTTGTGTCCTATTCAAGCTGATATACTACAGGTATACACGGAATATACTACTGATATACATAGGATATACATAGTCATCATCCTAATCAGTACACAATTTTATTCCTGCTTAACTTATGCATCACTAGAAGTCTTAATCTCCAGCAATTATTACCAAAAAAATTCATGCTTTCTGTAGTATTTTGTCGTGGCTTTTTCATCCCTTTTTTTCCTTTCAAACTGTTTTGAATTGCTTTTCTTTGAGTCGAAGGTCTATCGGAAACAACCTCTCTACCTCTCAAGGCAAGGGTAAGGTATGTGTACATTCTATCTTCTACAGACCTCCACTTGTGAGATTATACTGGATATGTTATGGTTGTATATTATTAACCAAATTTTCACTTAAAAAAGAAAAGAAAAGCAAACTCGGATAAAAAGAGGTGTCTAAATAGTCCATTACTATAATAATGATGAGACAGGAGGAGAACAGCAGTTGTCCAGAGATAAGGTAGCACAATATTAATTTTAGGTAAACACAACATATTTGTCCTTCTCGGGTTCGCCAAGGTTGTTTTCATTCGAACATGGAATAATCGTTGCTATGAGTATGAAGTATTACTATACTTGTATCATTTCGTCTTCTTCAAGCACAAACTTGTCCACACACTATGAAGCACGTACTACGATCTTAACTTGTATAAGCCCACGTGGCACTAAATACAGAGTAAACTTTATTAGTTATAAACAATGAGGAGTAGCTTTGGAACAAGGGTAAAGTTATTTCTGTGTGACCTAAATATTAGGGGTTCGAGCCATGAAAATAACCGCCAATGTTGGCATCAGGGTAGACTAAGAGGTGCAGCCCTTTCTTAAACCTTATGCAGAATGCTTTAGGCACCGGACTGCCTTTAAAACAATGACAAAGATGAGCATAATAAAGGACACAAGAATAATGAAGACATATGAATTATGTAGTGTTATAATGAGATCATTTATAAAACCAAAATTCGGGTAAAACTTAAGTATTCGTTTATTCTTAATGAGAGGTTTCATCAAGTCACATAAAGGCAAATATAACGTTATGATAGACAGTACCAAATTCATTCTGTATTTTTTATGTGAAGCATAAATTTATGTACAAAATTCTATTCAAATTGCAAAAAAGGTTTGAATTCATAATTAAATAATTACAGTAAATTCAATGCTAAAATTTCTAAGGTTGAATTCTTAGAACTTAAAATTTTAATTCGCCTGATTTGGGTATGAATTTGTCTTTAGTAGCTGAGGCCTAGGAGCATTTATTCCTCCAAGTGAGCCTTTTCGGCGCAAATCCGAATTTGTTTGGATCTTAAAATGAATACTGCACTGGATATGAAATCTTCTTTAATAGAGAACGTTTTATCCTCGAGACAGAATTTTTTCAATGCGAATTATATCCAAATAAGTTTGGTCAAAAAATAAATATCCAACATCAGGTGGAAAATAAATTATTAAACAAAGAAAGAAGAACACTTTTTTTCATGACATATAACACCAATATCCATCGGAGGCGGACGGGGCGGCGCGGGGGGGGGGGGGGGGGGGGCGGGGGCGGGGTACCTGGTACACTAATATTTTAAATTATCCAATTGATGGTCGTGAATAATCATATGGAATTGCAAATCATTCTTGTACTCGATTTTTCTATGGTTGAGAGATTACCTACCAATGATAATAATTAAAGAGTTTGAATAGCATGCATTACTTTACTATTTGAATATTTCCTTCTTTCCTAGTAATTGAACTAAATTTCGATAATAGATAGTTGTGTTTTCTAAAAATGTCTTCTAATAGCGTATTAATTTTAGTATGAATTATGATTTGCTCATTTGATAAGATTGCATAGAAATTGGGGAAGTTTTGATAGTTTTATAACTTGTGGGGTTTTCATATTTATGAAAAAAATACAACTTAAGAAATCGAAATTGCATGTTCAAATAAAACTTCTACTATGTTCAAATAAAACTTCAACTTCAAATCGACCTGATTTCAAATCATGTCTAAACGGTTTTTTTTTAATACCAAATTAAGTCAAACTAAATCATTAGTCGGGACTTTTTTCGGTTTGACTCGAATTATCGATTTGGAGCGATTTGTCGGTTTTCTTTGTACACCCCTAGTTAAGATGTTACCTACCAACTATAATAGTTAAATGTCCAAACGGGGGTTGGTTAAACAACTTTGAGTTGTATTGAGTTAAATGGATCTGATTCGTTAAATAAATTTAATATCAAAAAATAAAATTTTATGTGACATGTTATGTTAACTAGGAAAGAAGAAGAGAAAGTGTGTTCAGTATATTTTGATAGAAATAATAGAGTTGGGTGATATTTTTAATCTTAAAAGAATAAATATAGCATTAATAGACAATTCTTAATACATGAATAACTTTTAAGATTCTTAAACTAGCACCGATGAAAAAAAAGAAAGATATGCAAGTCTTATGTCCAGTAGAATGAGGGCCAACTTTGTCTAATTTCATGATCATGATTTGTCTGTCCCTTTCAATTACAATCAAGTAGGCAGCCACTATTAATATCCTTGTTTTCCAGGGACCCATTATTCAGCCAACAGTATTTTCTCTTTCAATTTTATTTTCATGCTTAGATCTTGGCGCCCGAAATTGGACATCTTTCCTTACTTTTGGCTTTATATTTCAATATTATTTCTGCCACTATAAGAAGTCTCGTTTTTTTGTTTTTTGTTTCTATTCGCTCCTATTGAAGCTCCAACATTAATTTGGGTAACTCCAAATCATAGTCAAAACTCAAAAGTTGAGGGGAATTTTTTTTCCTCAAAAAATTTGGATATCATGTGTAGTCCATCTATTTCACGTTGGAATTCTTTTAATGACAGAAATAAATACGAAATAATTTACTAACCGGCAAGATTATGAATGAACTAAAAGTTTAACAAAGAGCAGAACGAAGTGGACTAGTAAAAGTGCAAATTAGGATCTTTTCTCTTCCTTTTTGTTTTTGTTTTTGTTTTAGTTTTTGTTTTAAATCCTTGGGTGCAAAATTCGCATCGTACTCATTACATCCTTGTAACAATGAATGGGGATTCTATATAACATACATTTAAATATTGTAAATTCATATTGTTCAAGTTAAAAATTAAATAGAGAAAGTTTGATATTCTCTTCATCTTTTCCTTATTTTTAAATTAACCATAACCAAACAAAGTTTTGTGCTCTTCATTCTTTTATCTTTTGGGTGGGGTTGAGAGAGGATGAGGATAGCTTGTTTAGAGCCAAAACGTTGTTCCATCTTTCTGGGGAAAAATATTCATCATTTTCTTGTATTCTTTTATGAGAAAAAAAAAATCTTGATCTTTGGGTCTTTTGAAACTTTATCATTTGATGATAAAATAAACTTTTTCTTGCTTTGATGATTAATCGATCGAGATGAAATATACTTAAGTCTTTGGATGGAGAGATTTCATTATATGTACTTTCAGTTCCTAAATGTAATTCTTTTTGTACCTGTTTGAGTATACCGAAAACTTTAATTTGAAATACAAACTGAATTAGCACATTTTATTTTTACCTTTTTCAAAGATTCTCTTCAAATAACGCTTGAAAACACCTTGTTTCAAACTAATTTCCTCGTAAATCTATATGTATCCATCTAACAGGAGCCAAAAAGCTAATGGGAAGAGGACTCTGGCTATTTAACAATTTGCACATAAAAGCAAATGGAAAATGCTCTTGCTTAATATATTGAACTAGATAAAAAAGAAAGAAGATCCTTACACATTCATATCATCGATCGATATAACTCACTGTTTTTAGTTCTCGATTTTAATTCCACACTAAAAAAAAATGCAAAATTTCAAGGGATATTTCCATCGGAAACATAGATTTTCCAACGAAAAGTTCGTTGAAAACATTTTCGACGAGTCCACTTCTGACGGTTCTACCGGAAATGCGTGTTTTTAGTAGTGCCACCACTTATCCTATACCCTATATATAGTAAAGCAAAAAATACGACTAGAAAAGAATATAATAATCTAAAACTATCTACACCAAAATTTCTATGATACAGAAGTGGAGTGCAAGAAATCTTTGTAGTTAGCATGCAAAATGAAAATTCCTGTTGAATTATTCTTGGCCTAACAGAAATGACATGAGCAAACACTAGGAGAGCGTTCAAAACAGGACAAAACATGAGATAGACATTGATCACTTTCTTTTTTATTTTTCCCTTTTGTCGTTTTATACATTAACTAAATATTCCATAAAATAGTCTCAAGAAAAAGATCAACCGAGTAATTAGCGTATGGAAAGGATCTAATATAGTGTGTAAGTGGGGACCAAAGAATTGGGCAGCAAAATACATAGGCCCTTCATTTGTATAGTTGCATTTCACACTCATATGGGTCCCAAAAACAGACCACATTCTTTCTTGTAGTTGAATAAATAATAAGGGAAAATTAACGCGGATGCCTACGCCACCAAACAGAATTTAAAACATATTACATGATATTTATTTTTAAAACTATATTTATAAAATATTCAATACATATGTTCAGAATTATGTCTCCGAATTCAAAGAATATTTGTATAGTCACACAAATATTAAAGGTATGCCTAGACAATAAATTTTAAAAAAATTCCTTTTATTCTTAAACTCAGATGAAGTGATATATATTTTAATTGTGCATAAAATCATGTAAAATTACGATGAATAAATAACATCTGCATGAATAAAATTCTTTCACTTCTATTTACAGGTTTTAAGCTTCAAAAATTAAAAGTCCCTTGGTAAGGAGTATTTTCTTTCTTTAGTAGATTTATCTTGGATAAATTTAAATCAGTCGAGTAAATTTCGAATGCCTAAACTAATACATGATTTTAAGCTCTATACATTAATAACGTAAAACATATTTACACAATCAAATAAATAGTAACAAATTTAGTTATCACATTTTAAATTGCAGTAATCATATAAAAAGTTCCTTATTGATAGACTATGTAATAGTATAAATATTGTAAATATTCCCTTCCTTATGGATTGTAATCAGGTCCTGTAATTTAGGCTAGTATCATTCTAATTAGGGATACCTACTTTGTATATAATAACTTTGATACATCAATATAAGACGGATTGATTTCCTACATGGTATCAGACTAGGTTTCCTTCCCAAACCCTAGCCGTCCACCTCTCTCTTTCTCTTTCAATCCTAACCCTAGCCGTCCCCTTCCTCCTTCCTCTTCTCCCTCCCATGGCTGACAACAAAAATTTCCATTCTTCTTTAACCGTCACGAATGTGAAATCCTTAATCCCAATCACTCTAGACATGGAAACCGGCCATTATCACGAATGGGCAACCCTATTCAAAGTCCTAGCCCGCGTTCACTCCGTACTCGAGCACATCATACCACCCACTGACACCGCTGAACTCACCGCGTGACGCAACAAAGGCGGCTAACCTTCCGCCCGGAAACGCCTAGACGCGGTGGTCCTTCAACGGATATACGCCACCGTCTCCCATGATATTCTTACCTCTATTCTCGTGGCGGATGATGTTGCCGAGAAGGCTTGGAATCGAGTTGCTCAACTTTTCCAAGATAACAAACACTCACGGGCGCGTACCTGAAACCGAATTCACCACCACAAAAATGGCCGACTTCGGCTCGCCATGGCCTATTACAATAGGCTCAAGTCTCTCACGGATCGGTACTTGCCAACGTCGGTCGCCGGTGTCCGATCAACGTCCGGTCTTGCGACTTCTCGCCGGCCACCGCAGACGTATGCACACTTTGTCACCACCATTCAACAAAAGATGTCTTGCCTTCTTTTTCTCTCGAAGCAGTGCTCCGGACTCAAGCTCGAAGATGCGGCTGAAGGAACGTGCCCGCGATTCCAACCCCCGCGCTCTACTTGTCGATAATGACACTCCCTCTCCACCACCCGCGGTCACAATAATTTCGCTAACCGACGTGATCATAATCGTGGGTGAATTCTAACCGAACAAGTGGGCAAAAATAACAACAACAACGCCAACCGCGGGAAGCAAGGTGCCGCGCACACGGGGATCGCCTAAGGCGGCGCGTCCGACGGACACGACCACAGGGGGCCACCGGCTCCGCCGGCGCCCCGTGGCCACCGCCGCCCGTACCCGACGAGACAAGGGCAGCACGACCCGCCACGTCGCGGCCGCGGCACGCATTCTCCCGCGCGGGTCCTCGGCCTCGCAGCCTATTCCACGACGTTCCTCCCAACTCGGGTACACTCCGATGTACGTGGAGGGCAAAATGGCGTGATACTCTATCCTTGCATCAACCGATGACACCGTGGCTACGGACACCGGGCGACTTCTCACGATCGCCAACTCAGTACTCTCACGTCTTATTTTAATTGGAGCACACCAGAATCATTGTTGGTAATGGTAGCACTATTCCAATTCGAGGCTATGGTCATACATCCCTTCCCCCACCTAATGCTCAATTACGTCTCCGAAATGTCTTGCATGCTCCAAAACTCATCAAAAACCTTGTTTCCGTACGTAAATTCACTAAGGATAATAATGTTTCGTTGAGTTTGATCCTCTTGGGGTTTTACGTGAAGGATTTACCGACGGGGAGCCGCCTAACGAGATGTGAGAGCACCGGGGAATTAATTGTATCCTCTCAATGCCACGAATGGTCCACTCCACCATCCACCTTCCTTGCGCATCACCTAGCTTGCGGCATTCCCGCCTCGGCCATCCGGAAAAGCTATCCTTAGTTCTCTTCGTAGTAATGCCTTAATTGAATGTAATAGGGCCCGTACTTCTTTTTGCACCTCTTGTCCTTTGGGGAAACATGTTAAATTGCCATTTTCTCGATTCGTTGTCGTTTACTACTATGCCGTTTGACATTATTCATAGCGATTTATGGACATCTCCTCGTTTTAAGTTCTAATGGGCACCGCTATTATGTTTTCTTTCTTGATGATTATAGTAATTTTCTTTTGGACTTTTCCTATCTCTAACAAGTCCCAAGTGTATTCTATCTTTCTATCTTTTAAGGCATTAATACGGACTAATTCGAAAGAGACATTAAAAACATTCAACGTGACAATGGGCGGAATTCGCAAACGGGCAATTTCAATCTTTTTGCGCCTCCAACGGTATAAATTTTCGGTTTTCTTGCCCCCATACATCCCCTCAAAATGGCAAAGCGAATGAAAATTAAATCCATTAACAACATAGTGCGCACTCTTCTTGTCCACTCCTCCGTCCCCCTCTTTTTGGCATCATGCTCTCCAAATGGCCACCTACCTCCTCAATATACTTCCCACTAAAGTCCTTAGGCATAAATCACCAACCCAAGTTCTCTATCAACGAACCCCCTCATATTCTCATCTCCGGTTTTTGGGTGTCTATGCTATCCACTTTTCCCATCTACGACTATTCATAAGTTACAAGCAAGATCCACCCCGTGTGTTTTTTTGGGCTATCCGTCGAATCATGAGGATATAAGTGTTATGATTTGTCCACCAACAAAATCATCATCTCACTAAGATGTCCTCTTTGACCAAACTCAATTTCCTTCTCCAAATTGCACTCCCCTCCCCAACGTCCTATGAATTCTTGGACCATGGCATTTCCCCACATACCTTGCATTTTCTATCTCCACCTGCTCCTCCCGTCGTTCCCTCGGTCCACCCCTCCACCGCTCCTGCACCCGTGGACACGGCCGCCAGCCCCTCCCCCATCGCCCCACCCGTGATCGCCAGTCCACCAGCCGGACACGCCCACTCGTCCCTCCCCCCCACCGCCCCACCCGTGATCGCCTGGCCAGCCCTACCACCCACCCGCGGTCATCGCCCAAACAGCCCTCCCGCATGGTTACTAGAGGCCAACGCGGATTTTCAAACCCAAACAACCTTTCAACTTAAATACTTCCCTCTCTCTCCATCTCGCCTCCCGCGAAATCCCGTCAACGCTCTAAATGACCACAATTGGAAAGTCTGCCATGGTTGATGAATATAATTCTCTAATTAATAATAAGACGCGGGAGTTGGTTCCACGTCCCCCGATGTGAATCTTATTCGTTCTATGTGGATTTTTCGTCATAAAAAGAATTCTCGATGGTTCTTTTCGAGAGGCACAAAGCCCGTCTGTCGCGATGGCAGTGTCTCAACAGTCGGAGTTGATCGCGACGAGACCTTCGGTCCGGCGTCAAGTCGGCTACTATTCGCACCGTTCGAGCATTGCACTTACACACTCTTGGCCCATTCATCGCTTGGATGTCAAGAATGCTTTCCTACACGTAATCTTAACGAGATCGTTTATATGCATCGCCTATCGGGTTTAAGGACCCACAACATCCCCATCATGTCTCGTCTCTTGAAGAAATCGTTGTACGCCTTAAGCAAGCTCCCCGTGCACGGTTCCAACGCTTGCGTACTATGTCTCCACCATTGGTTTTTCACATACAGACCGATCACCGGCTCTTTATTTATTGTCGAGGTTCTCGACATTGCTTACATTCTCCCCGCTATATGTTGATGATATTATTCTCACAGCCTTCTCTCGATGCTCTCCGAAATCCATCATGTCTCGCTAGTGCCGAATTTGCTATGAAGGATTTGGGCTCTCTGGGCCTATTTTCCGGGTATCGCCGTTATCCGACTTCACACGCATGTTTCTCTCTCGTAAAAATTACGCAGCAGACATTATAGCGCGCGCGGCACGACCGCTCGTAAGCCCCGCCGTACACCTACGACACCAAAGCCAAACTTGGTGCCACGGCCGCCCTCCTTGCGACGATCCCACCCAATATCGTAAGTTGGCTCGCCCGCGTGCGCACTCACATTCACACGACCGTACATCTCCTACGCGGTTCAACAAGTATGCCTTCACACGCATTTATCCTAAGGTCGCCCATACGCATGCTCTTAAACGCATAGTCCGATACATTCAAGGTACTATCGACTTTGGTCTCCATCCGTACAAGTCCTCCATCGCTCTCTTGTCTCTTATACCGACGCATCGGGGGCGGTTGTCCCACACTCGCCGCTCCACATCCGGTTAGGCCGTGTCTTCCCTACCGATAACCTCCTCTCCCCGGTCATCCAAACGGCAGCCCCCCACTATGTCTAAATCGAGTGCCGAGGCCGAATACCGTGGCGTCGCTAATGTAGTATCCGAGTCCCGTTGGCTTCGCAACCTCTCGGAGCTCCGTTGTCAATTCGGTCACGCACATTAGTCTATTGTGATAATGTTAGTGCCATATACCTATCGTGTAATCCAGGTCAAAGACCAACGCACTAAACATATCGAGATGGACATACATTTCGTACGTGAGAAAGTTGCCCGTGGAGAAGTTCGTGTCCTTCACGTCCCGTCCCGCTACCGCATCGCGTATATCTTCACTAAAGGTCTTCCGCGCGTGCTCTTTGATGATTTCGTGGACGCTTAAGCGTACGACAACCTCCCGCTTCGATCGCGGGGTGTGATAGACTATGTAATAGTATAAATATTGTAAATATTCCCTTCCTTATGGATTGTAATCAGGTCCTGTAATTTAGGCTAGTATCATTCTAATTAGGGATACCTACTTTGTATATAATAACTTTGATACATCAATACAAGACGGATTGATTTCCTACACTTATATTATCATTGAATATAAATTTAACACCATTGTTTTTAAATCGACAATGTAATGAACAAAACAAAGAAAAATCTAAGGAAGTCTCACCAGAAATTTCCATTCTCTCTGTGTAAATGCCTGAATATAGCTTTATGTGCGTGCTAAGATGCCTAGATACAATAGATGCACACATTTCTCATACATCCCTTTGTAATCATTACACCATTTTTTTCACTCTCATACCGTCTATACTACGCCTAGCTAATTTCAAGATAATCACTCAACTAATCATTATTATTTCAAAAAGTAACTTTTTTTGTTGAAGGAAATTAGAATCAAGAATATTAAAAATAACAATTTAAAGTTGTAAGAAACTAAAATTGATTAGGATTGGTATTTTAATTCATGTCTAATTAAAATTTATAGTCAAATTTATATGAAAATAGGTTTTTCCATTTTGAGTTAATGTAAGTTTCATACTATTGGAAATAAGAATACTACTAGCATTTTCATTAAAAAAAAAAAAAAAGGAGATATTGTGAAGATTGTAAAAAACATCAAGAGATTTAATGAGTTCATGAATAAAATATTTTCCTTCAAAGAAAAAAGGTGATTTTTTTAAAATAATATCTTGTTAGTTAAGTGATCAGATATGATCTATCGAAAATAGCCTCATCCTTACAAGATAGGGATAAAATGTGTGTACATTCATGACGCACTTTGTAGATCCCATCTATAAAATTATACTAAGTATATTGTTCTTGTAGTTAAGTGATCATATGAGAAATCTAACCACTGAACCCAGTCCCTCCCCCACCCACCCCATACCTCTCTTTCTATCTCTATCTTTTTTCTCTCTATATATGTACACATGAGCTTGAGTTAGACGGCCATAAGTTTTCTTCTTCTTAGCTTTTGCATTACTTCTTCTCTTTTTCTCTCTATTCAAATCAACCCCTTTTGGTTTTCTTGAAGTTTTATAGATCAATCTTTGTGTTCTTTGTTTCTGAATAGCCCCGGATATTGAAGAAAAAAAAAAGCAACTTGGAGAATTGAATTTGAGTTGCTAAATCTTTAGAGAGCTACAAAGCTGATTAATGTGCATGAATGAATCCTTCTAGTGCACAGCTTCATCATCACCAGGTAAATATTATACTTAAAGAGAGAGAGATGTAAACAAAATGATGGTTTCTTTCTTTCATTCTTTGTTTGGTTACTTTGTTAGTGTTTGTTTTTTCTTTCTCTTTTTGTGTTTTCATATTTCTCTCTATGTGTTTTTTGTTCCTTTATAATTTGTGTCTTTTTCCTTGTCTTCTATTGAAGCTAAAAAAATTATGGTTGTAATAACTAATGTTCTTCATTTGTGTTAAATCATAATTCAGTAGTCTAATAGCTTTTTCTTATCAAGATTAGTGAACCAATTAGTTTAATTCACTTGATCTGAACTTCTTGTGTTGCTTTTAGTTTTAAGTTCTCTTCTCTTTGGATTTAAGCTGAGTTTGGTGTCCTTTTTTTCCTTTTACTAATGTTCTATTTGCATAAAAAAACTGTTTGGCGGATCTTGCTAAAATTCAAGAGAGCCTGTTAGAAAAAAGAAAGGAAATCTAGAGAAAATGTAATTTTCAATAGATACTTTAAATGTAAAAGCAAAGTATACGTAAATCCTTTGAAAGCATGTAAGCTTTCTTTTTATTTAAACTATCTTTTAGCAAATTTAATCAATGATTTTAAGAGCATTATTTAGGTACTTGGATTTACTCTAGTAGTTATATGAATTAGTACTGTACTGTGAAATTCATCATAAATTGACTAATAGTATTACAATTTACACTTTTCTATATGAACTTGAAATCAACAATTAACCAAAAATGTGAGTGGAAGAGTTAAGTTCTAATCGAGGACGAATCTAGTTCATGATTCATGTGGACTCAATAACTTTTGCCTAGATCAGGTACATGTATTAAAAGATTCATTAAATGTATAAGAATATTTAGCTTGAAACTCAGTTCGCTGGTCTGATTATTATTGTATGTTAACTTGAGATTGCTAAAGAAACTCATAAATTTAAAATCTTAAATCCCTCTCTGTCGTACTAATGTCTCTTTTTAATTTGTGGTCTAACAGGAAATGTCATCCCAAACACTAGAAAACATGTTGGTTTGCACAAAACCAGAGCAAGAAAAGAAGCCAAGGCCTCAAGATGAAGCACAAAAATGTCCAAGATGTGACTCTGCCAACACAAAATTCTGTTACTACAACAACTACAGTCTCTCTCAGCCTAGATACTTCTGCAAATCTTGCAGAAGGTACTGGACTCAAGGTGGTACACTCAGAAATGTTCCAGTTGGTGGTGGCTGCAGAAAAAAACAAAAATCATCATCAAAGAAAAGCCAAGATAACAGCCCTCATAATCCTCTCACAGTACCAATATCTTCCTATGATTCCTCCACTGATTTGAGTCTTGCATTTGCTAGGCTCCAAAAACAGTCAAATGGGCATTTGGGAATTAGTCAAGAACATGATAATAATAATAGGTCAATGATGTATAATCCTACTGCCCCTTCTAGCTTTCTTGATGCACTAAGGGGTGGTTTTCTTGAAAATGCCCCAAATGGATTTCACCACAACATGTACTATGGGAACATGGGGCAAGTAGAAAATGGAGGACTAGTGGATATGGGAATGAATTATGATCAAGAAATGAGTGTTACTGCAACTACTGCCAGTAATGCAATGACAACAGTGAAGCAAGAAATGTGCAGTATGGCAAGAGATCCAGGTGAGAATAATAGTAGAATTTTGTGGGGTTTACCATGGCAGATGAATGGAGATGTAAACATGAATATGGGAGATTTTGAATCTACAATTAGGCAAAGTTGGAATGGATTTGGGGGTTCTTCTTGGCATGGACTTCTAAATAGCCCTCTCATGTAATAGATGTCAGAAGAACCTCTTTACAAAGGGAAAAAAGAAACATAGAGTTTTCCATTCTTAGATCAGCTTAATTTAAATATGTATGAACTTTGTGTCAATTGTGTTATCATTCAGCTGAATCATTTTTTGTTTCATGAGCTGTGTATGTCTTAGGTTTGTTTGTCTAATACTTATGGACAAATTAGTGAAACTTAAACTTTGGTCTCTTATATTCAGTTGGAATATTTGTCCAATTTTGTATGTTAACTCCATTTTTGGTCTTAGAATAAAAACCTCATCTCTATATCTGAAATACTCTTATGACAATATAAATGTTATAAATTATGGTATGTTAAATACTCACAAGTTCTAGTAATATCATCGTTTATTTACCAAAAAAAAAAAAAAAAAACTCACAAGTTCTGGAATATTTTGGTAAGTAAAAGTGTTTTTTTCCTTTAAATTTGTTAGTCAGTAATAAAAAGGAGCAAATAACTGACATCCATTTATTTAAGGAGTTACTATGTTGGTTTGATTAAGGAAAGTGAATGTGACAGATTTAAAATCAGACATTGATGCTTCACAGTTGGATCTGTGAAATCTGAACACTATCTTCAACTTACAAGCTGGTACTATTGTACCTAGTCATCAAATGATAGATTATTAAAATGGACGGTAGCTTGTTTTCAAGATATTCTATGATGATTGTTTCTTATTTTAAGGTAGATCCGATGATTATTTAAAACTGAACGAATATTATGGAGGAATAATTAAATAATAATTGAGGGTTTGTTGGGACTTTCTCTCTTCTTTCTAAGCTTTGGAATTTCAGTGAAGCATGAGCACTAATTTCGTAATAGATTTTCTTCTCTTGCCAGACCAAATCTTACTTCAAGATTTGGGCGTGACAGGTTTTACAATATTTTATGCTATTATTTAAGAATATTTTATGCTATATGGTATGTTTTTCTTCTGAATGTCTGATATTGACAATTGGGAGCTTGCTTTTGGACAATTTGACAGTATTTTCCTTGAATGCCAAATCATAACCCACCCACCCACGCACCAACTTGCATTAGGGACCTAGGTAGGGGACAAAATGGGGTCATTCGAAGCCCTTCACCAAAAACTTACACTATGCAAGACTAAAATTATCTTTTTTTAGGTATACAGTATGGAAAATGATGTTTGGACAGAAATTTTGTGGGCAAAACGAGGATTGATGTCAGGTTGTTTGAGGATGAACATTGCGCTAAGTGAAGGAGAATGTAACAGCCCAATTCCTCATTTTTGGTAAATGCATCTATTCTTCTGTCCCAATGTATGTGATACTTTTCATTTTTAGAGAATCAAACAAGAAAATCTTTAATCGCGATTTATTCGTATGCCCTTTAAATAATTTAAACTGCTAATTATTGTGATTTATAGTACTTTTTATGTAGTTTTTGAGTATGTAAATTATTTTTCAGAAAATTTAAAGATTGTATGTCTGGATTCACGGTCAAATTAAGAAAATTTGACTGACGAGATCCGAAATGTATTACATAAATTAGGACGGAGAGAGTAATATTTTGAGACTTTCCCTCGGTTTATATGATGTTTTGGGATATGTTGGTATGTTTGGTTTTCTGCTATCACTTGGTGCATCGCGATCGCGGTCACCAAGTCGCGACCCGAAGAGAGGACTGAGTTGTGCATCGTGATCGCGAGAAGTGAGATCGCGATCAGTGTAGGATAAAGGGAAAATTTTGGTCTTCACCATCGCGAGGGCTATGTCACGAATGCGATGGAGGAGACTTGACATATGCGCCAAGGACATTTTTGAGACATTAGTAGCTACCGTTATACTATGGAGAGTTAATTTTTGAGAGAGAGAGTTTATGCAATTCCTAAGGAAAAATTGTCTTTAACCAGGTAACTCTTCATGTTTTACCGTTATACTCTTCATGTTTTAACAAGGAAAAATTGTCTTTAACAAGGTAATTTTTTCCTGAGTAGTGTCTAAACCACATGATACATTTAACCAGTCATTTTTGTATCTTGAGTTAGATTTCCATCTTTAACACATGAGAACCAAGTTGGGCAGCAAGATTTCACCTTATGTTTACGCTGCCAATAAGATAAGTATTAAACATTGAGATCTACTGATTTTACCATGGTTAAGGTAATTATTTTAGTTAGACAATTGTTGATCAATGGATTTGTAAGTGGAGAGTACAGGTTTAATGAAAATAGATGTGCACAAACTTGAGAAATACCATACTGGAGGGGAGCTGGTTCCAAAAAATTGACAGTGAAATTACAATACTAATATTAATACATACATTAATTAAGGCATGTAATATGAGTCAGATACAGTACTTAAGGCATGTAATATGAGTCATATGACTAATACACTCTTCATACAATGATACTACTATTGGAAAGTCCTTGAAAAGAAGAATCCTCAAATCCATTCCAACTTTGCCTGTTTGTAGATTCAAAATCACCCATATTCATGTTTACATCTCCATTAATCTGCCATGGAGAACCCCACAAAACTCTACTATTATTCTCACCTTGATCTCTTGCCATGCTGCAAATCTCTTGCTTCAGTGTTGTCATTGTAGTACCACTCATTTCTTGGTCATAATTCATTCCCATTTCCACTAATCCTCCATTTTCTACTTGCCCCATGTTCCCATAATACATGTTTTGGTGGAATCCATTTGGGGCACTTTCAAGAAAACCACCCCTTAGTGCATCAAGAAAGCTAGAAGGGGCATGAGGATTATACATCATTGACATAATATTGTTATTATCATTATGTTCTTGATCAATTCCCAAATGCCCATTTGTCTGTTTTTGGAGTCTAGCAAATGCTTGGCTCAAATCAGTGGTGGAATCATAGGAAGATATAATTGGATTATTAGGGCTGTTATAATCTTGGGTTGATCTCTTTGAGGATGTTTTTTTGTTTTTTCTACAGCCACCGCCAACTGGAACATTTCTTAGTGTACCTCCTTTAGTCCAGTACCTTTTGCAAGATTTGCAAAAGTATCTGGGCTGAGAAAGACTGTAATTGTTGTAGTAACAGAATTTGGTGTTGGCAGAGTCACATCTTGGACATTTTTGTGCTTCATCTTGAGGCCTTGGTTTCTTTTCTTGCTCTGGTTTTGTGCATACCAACATGCTTTCCAGTGCTTGGGATGACATTTCCTGTATGAGTACCAATCAAAAAGAGAGATTAGAACTTGGTCGCTCGCATTGCTGGTTCCAAGTCCACATAAAGAAGCATAAGCGTAAAACTAGTCAATTTATGATGAATTTTCGCAATACAGTACTTATTCATATCGATACTAGAGTCAATAAAATTCAAAGAACTCAAACAATGTTCTTAGAATCATTGACAAATTTGCTAAATGATAGTCAGTTGAAATAAAAGCTTACATGATTTCAAGGGATTTACGGGTACCTTGCTTTTACATTCAAAAATATCAATTGGAAATTGCTTTTCATGAAACATTATGTCGTTGTATTAGGTTAAGTATGCAAACAGACAGTTATTAACACACAAAAAAAGGAAGAAGAAACAAAGAATAGAAGATCCCCAGTAAAGTGACCAAGACAAATTAAGAATGATAACGAAGAAAGAAACCATCATTTTGCCTAAGGTAATAACACCATACTTTACATCTCTCTCTATATATAATATTTACCTGGTGATGATGATGCTGTACACTAGAAGAATCCATTCATGCACATCAACACTCTCAAGATTTAGCAGGTCAAATTAAATTCTCCAAGTTGTTTTTTTTTTTTCTTCTTCCAATTTGTGGGGCTATTCAGAAACCAAAAAGAACACAAGCTAAGAAGAAGAAAACTTATAGCCGTCTAAATGAAGCTCATGTGTATATATAGAAGAAAAAAATGTAGAGAAAATGGAAATAGGGTATGGGTGTGGGGTTGGGTTCAGTACAGTACCTGTCGTAGTATGGATGAGAGATAAAGAATGGTGTAATGATTATCAAGGGGTTGTACGAAAAATGTGTGCATCTATCTAGGCAACTTAGCACGCACATAAAGCTATATTCAGACATATACACAGACAGAATGGAAATTTCTAGTGAGAGTTTGTTTTTACATTTTTCTTTGTTTCCTTTCATTACAAAGGTAATTTAAAAAAAAAAAAACGTATGAAAGTTTTACACTAACTCTTTAACTTACCGTAACTATCTTCTTTATCCGAATTTTTCACCGATAATATAAATAAGCTCACACAGACAATGGTTTTAAAAATAAGAGTTATTAAACGTCTTTTGATTCTTGTGATGTCTGTTGAAATGAGAGAGTTACCAATTATTTAAAAAAGGCATTATTCTGAAACAAACTAAAAAAAAAATAAAAAAAGCGAGACTCTTAAATAAAAATGGAAGGAGATCTTTCTACGGCATGAGTGTATAAACACTCTATTTTTTAGGAATTGTCATTTAAAAAAAAAATTAGGATATAAGTCTTTGTGGTGATGTATATTATTTCATATTCGAAATTTATAGGCTCAATTGGTTGAAATTAGATCCAGAGAAATCTACACAAGAAAAAACACTTCTTGTCCTGTGATTTTTAATTTTCAAAGTTAATTTTTGAAACACCTATTTAAAAATACGAGCGGAAGGTTCTCAGATGAAAGAATTTCTAAAACATCTAAATAAATTCACTTTACTAGTTCATGAACATGCTACAATATCCAACAGCTTTGTTGATTTTTTGGGTTGTTGGAATTTCTGATTCGATTAGGATCAGGAATGCTCCCATGCATTCGTTTACAGAATCACTCTCTGCTCTCATTTTTATTGGTCATTAAATGCTTAGCCAGCTCAATTTATTTTTTTCATTTTAGGACATATTTTATTAGTTCTGTTTTGATTGCCTAGCTAATACTATCGTTGCAAGTAACCTCTCAAAAATAGGGAGTTAACAATACTTCTATCAGTTACCTGGATTATTTTTCTGATATCACATACCAACCGAGCCCTAAGGGATCGTTTAATAAGAGGAATAAGATGGGATATCTCATCAAAGTTGAGATTATTTTATCTCACCTTCTTAATGAGACAAATTAGTCTCAGTATTATAATCTGAGAATTAATAATCTAGTCTTTGTCAAACGACCCCTTATAGTTTAGTTATTCAACTACTAGAAAAACTTAGGCCATGACCAAGAAAAGTCTTAAGTCTGTTTGTGGGACCCATTTGAGTGTGAAATGCAACTATACATATAGGGCCCTAAACGTTTTGCCCATTTCTTTTGTCCCCACTTAAACACTATATAGATCCCTTCCATGCCTCTGTTAATTATTCGGTAATCTTTTTCTTGGGATTATTTTATGGAATATTCATTTAATTTAAAAAGGGACAAAATGGAAAACAAAATAGAAAAGAACTGTGATCTATGTCTATCTCATATTTTGTCCTGTTTTGAAAGCTCATTGTAGTGTTTGCTCATGTCATTTCTGTTAGGCTAAGAATTATTTAACAGGAATTTTCATTTGCATGCTAACAACGAAGGTTTCTTTCACTCCACTTCTCTATATATCATGGAATTTTTGGTGTATATAATAATATTTGATTATCATCACGTTTTTCGCTCTTTCAAAAAAGAATTATTAGTCTATATTGAGGCTCGATTATATCTATTGTGCAATTCTCATCAATGATCCCTTTTTGTAACTATTTAGTAAATGACTTTCTATATATATATATATGGACCTTTCAGACCACAGACTAAAGATTCCTTTTAATTAAAATTGAAAATTTTATGAGAAAACAGTAGATGACGGTCCAAAACTTTGTAAGTTAATGCAAAACGTTACGCGACAGTCTAGTGTTTGTAAGGTTGAGCAGTATATGGAAGATATATCCTAATTTTCCACCGTACTAAACGACGTTCTTAATTTTGCTCTCTATTACCCTTTCCGTTCATTCATAGTTTTACCGTTAGTAAATTATCTCGTATTTGTTCTTGACAAGAATGGAGCTCTAGTGTGAAAATGGTAAACTCCATATGTCCCTTCGAGAAAAAAAGGTCTATATATATTTTCCTCTCGATCTCTAATTATATGGTTTACAACCGGAGGTGAATTTAGGATTAAATACGTTCACCACTAAAAAAAAAAAGAGAGAGAAGGGGGGGGGGGGTGAATGTATTAAGTGGGTGCGGCCATTTAAATTTTTATACTTATGGGTTCCAAAGAGATAGTTTTATACTAATTTTAAAAAATATACGCATAAAATATCTAATTTTACAGAGAGACCATGTGTTCACGCGCCCCAATTTTAGTACCTAAAGTCGCCCATATTTACAATTATCCTCAAGTTAGAGTTTCAATAGGAATCAAGATTTAAAAAAATGAGATCTGTTTTCCTAATACGGGAATAATATTAAATTAAAAGTACAACGAAAGATGAACTTATCCAATTTCAAGTAGTATACAAGCAAATCTAATCTTTTTTTCCTTAAAAATAACTTTGAATCGTATTTGTTTGAAATGGTACACTATAAGGATAAAACATTAAACAAGAATAAAATAAAAAAAAATCAGAAAAAGAAAAGACTCTTCGGTGATTAATGGGGTCAATGGAAAACAATAGGATGTTAATAGTGGCTGTACTGGAATATTGTAATTGAAAGGGACATATGATGATCATGAAAATAAGATAGGATACCCGCATTCTACTGGACATAGTCAGTACTTGCGGCACTTCATTTCTTTTTCAATTTCACACTCATGTTTGATATTTATTTTGAAGTATGGATTAATTTGGATTCGTACTTCGTAAGTAAAGGAGAAAATGCTCTCTATTAAGATTGTTTACCTTCCCAAGATTTAGGATTCGAATTTGAAACCTACAATTAAGAATGGATTTTTTTTTATCCACCTCATCACCATCCTTGATAATAAGACTTCTCATGTTCAGGGGCGGATCCAGGGTCTGAGCAAGATGTTCACCCGAATACCTTCGGTAAAAAATTACACTGTATAGATAAGGTTTTTTTTTTTTTTTTTTTTTTTTTTTTTTAAATGTGCATATATAGAATTGGAGTGCCCTAAAAATAATATAAGAGGTTCAAAATTCACCTTGAGTTTCTAAGTTCAAATCTTAGGCACTACATTCTTATTTTTTGAACTCTCTCAGTGAAAATCTTGAATCCGCCACTGCTCATGTTCTCCTAACACCACTTATAATTTTGAATAGAAGAATCGAGGGAGCTAAACTGGTCCCTACCTAAGGCCGATCTAGGATTATTTTATCTTTCTAATCTTTAAGACTTTTAACATATTACCATTTTATTTTTAAAAAATGAATTCATATTATTTATTTCAATTTTAGTGAATTTTACGCCTAAGTTTAGGTTTTACATTGAAAATATTATGCTAAACATAGTGTCTAAACGCTAATCGACCACTATTACTCATAAAAGACAATTTCATATCGAAAATCTAAACCAGGAACCTATAAATAAGAATGAATGATTATTTACGTTCCCCCTAATTTTTGGTGGTATAAGTGTTGTCACTATAACACTACCTATATAATTCATGTCTCCCCATTATTGTTGTTTGTTTTTATATATGCTTCCGGTTTCCCCCCTCATTGTTTACAAACAAAGCTTACTCTCAATTTACTGCCACGTACGTGGTCCAATATAGTAAGTTAAATCATAGTACGATGCTGTATGGAGTGTGGACAAGTTTGTGCTTGAAGAAAAAGAAATGATACAAATATAGTACTCCAATTCATATTTCATACTCATAGTTGAGATACATGATTCCATGTTCATATGAAAACAACATTGGCGAATCCGACAAGGACAAATATGTTGTGTCTACCTAAAATTAATAACCATATGTACAATTAATTTACTGTTCCATTTTTGTATGAAGCACTGCGTCATCATAATTCATTGTAGTAATGGACAATCAGGACATTTCTGTTTTCCCAAGTTTGGTTTTTCCTTTTTTCTTTTCTTTTTTTTTTTTTTTTGGTGGAAATTTTGGTAATAATATCATCCCTAATATCAAACAGAGAATTTTGTCATACTGATTTCTGATTGCTGCTTGACGAAAACAGCTACTTTCAAGTAACTATATATTTTTCCTCGGCACCCCCTTACATTTGAGCGAACACGGTTTATTCGGCGCACACAAAAACTTTAATTACTCCTTGAATTTAGCACTTCGATAGCTTCGGCCCCTAACCAATCTCACCTGATGGTGTGAGACACACGGGTTACACCTACAAAGAGAGTGCATTCACGCTTTCTATCACATCAATATGTCTAGGGGTTTAAGACTATCAAACTGCTATATAAGTTCATGGAGGGTTACCAAAACCAATTATAATTTAGATGTGGACTGAACAAAACATGTTAAGTTTAGGGGATTCTGAGGTATTTTGCCTTATCTATGTATACATGTGAAAATTTATTAAAAGTACAATAATTGATTAATGGTAAGAATATTAAAGGTTGAATTCATCAAATTAAAATTTTGAATTTGCTTATGAGTTGGTACTATATATTGGATGTGACTTATGCAAGATTTATCAAAATTAGCACCAAAATTTAAATCAAGAGGGTGTTCCATCACACATAAAGCTGTGTATGTCGATAAAATCAAGTTAGAGCTCTCGTATAAGTGAGTTAGTTAAATGAGGGTCATTGTGGAATGGATAAAATTCTTTTTAAATTTAATAAGATGTCTCCAGTTCGAACCTTGAAATAAAAATTCTCCTAGAGAAGATTTTTTTTTTTTAATGAACTTTACGCAATAAAAAATTCAAATTAATCAATCTCAAAGTCGGTACTGAACATCAGGTGAGTGATAAATAAAGTATAATGCAAAATATGAAGAATTTTCTTCGGAATGACAACAAAGTGGATCGGAGGTGGTTGTTGAAATATAACTTTTATCCTTTAAATTATATTTCAATCTAAAAAGAAGATGTACATGGCAATTAATTAGGCTTAATGCAAATATTATTGGTGGTTGTTGAAGGGAACTGAATAATTTTAACGATTTTCTTGTCCATTAAGATAGTAAAATGAAGAGCACATGCAATCCACAAATAAAAGAAGGGAATAACCAATTAAAAGTAGATGAAGAGAGGGCTAATACTTAGCCAAACTTTCCTCATCCTCTTTCCCAATATTTCTAAATTTAGAACCTACATTCTTGGAGTGGTGGGAAAATCAATGTTATCCTCAATAGCAGTAATAGTATTTGTTAGCCAACAACAACAAAATAAAAAAAATAAAAAAATCTAACCAGTCATTATCTGTCAATAGCATAATGATACAATTCATCATATCATTAAAAGAAATCAATCAATTATTGAACCCACCACTTTCTTTGATTATCTTTGGATCCTATGAAATGGCTATTATTTGTTCCTACTCTATTTTAGAGAAATTAATAAAACAACTAGAGAAAAAGGGGAAACTGTGTAGGAAAAGTTTTTTAAAGGAGTTTGAACACTTTGAATTAATATAATATATGAAGACTAAGACATTTAAAATGCATGACTCACTATTTATCAATTATTCAATCATGCATTTTGCATTTCACCTCGTCTATTTGGACTCGAGTAACTTATAATGTGATCCATTATACATTTATCCACTTATTTTTGTTTAATTATATTACATCAAGGACCACAAAGGTAATGAACAACAAGAATATAAGGAGCTCTCACTAGAAACACTAAAATGTAGGTTTTGCTGGTCATAAACTCATAATCAATTGACAATTAACAGATTATTGGAATATTTTCAATAAATTTAATAAAGTATTTCAATAATCAGATTGGACATTATGGGAATTTTAAAAATTAATCTTCATTCTTTTTTAAAAATTCAAATTTAACAACCCTCCACTTTTAGTGATGGACATATGAGGGAAGTGGGACACGGTGGATGATGAACAAATGCCATAGGGATCAGTCAAGTTACAGTTGACTGGTCAAATATTTCCAATCAGTCAAATAAAACAATTACTGACAAAAAGTAAAATGTGGGGACTGCTTGTGGAATGTTTAGGAAGCTGAGCCTCAAATTGCAAAAAAATATATACTAGTAATACGGTACTAACAACGAAAAGAATCTGCATGCATTTGTATTCACATTTCCTCTTTGGAGAAAACAAAAAACAATAGTGTAAAAAGAATGTAATGTTCAGATTAGGCAGAAGGTTCAAATCAGATTATAAGGAAATCAAACAAAGGATTTTCTTCGTGCTTTGAGCTCTGGTCCTTGGAGAATAACGTTTTAAACTTTAGTTTTGATTTTTTTTTTTTTTTTTTTTTTACTAAATGTATCTTAGTTGGGCATATTGTTTACTCCTATCTGTTTCCCTAGAACATCTTTTTCTAGCCATAGGTTTGATTTGTTTAAGACTATCAAATTCTTGTTTAGCCAGACAGGTGCACCGCAAAATGCTTCTACAGTGTTGTTTTTTCACTAATTTGGTTCCCTAAGACCGATTAATTCAGATATTCGCTCGTAGAAAGTTCATTATATGTGGGTCTTTAATTAGCATTCCCTATCAAATGAGACTTCATTCTCAGATACTGAATTCAACCTCCCCTATATGTTCCATTCTCAATGGTTGGTCATGTTGGCCAGGACGTACGCTAGCTTTGATTTATTGGATCAGTCGTAGTGGTCAAGTGAGCTATTTATACGACACAACATTGATGTTTAAATAGTACTATAGACTTGAGACCGATTGCTACCAGAGAGAGGAATGACTATAAGTACAAAATTTACTTTTAACCCTTGATTCGCTAGCTGACTTGTGAGTTACGTTCCTTAATTCTCAAACTTTAATAGTGCATTTTAAGAATTTACTTACATCTAATGAATACTTCCTTATCCTGAAGGCAATACAATATTTGTTTAAGACTATCAAACTCTTGTTTTAGCCAAGACGTGTGCAACAGAAAATGCCTGTACTTTATTTTTTTGACAATTCGGTATTCAAAACCTCTTGACTCGATCTATTATTCATGCTCTCTATGTGTAGGTTTTCCTATCCAATGACATTCCATTCTAAATAATTGGATGATACTCGTTTAGATAGTACTATCGATTGGAGACCAGATTGCTACCTGAGAGAGGAATAACTATAGGCACGGAACTTACTTTTGACCTTTTCTTTGGTTTGCAAGCTGACTTACTAGCACTTGGATTCTCAAACTCTAATAACGGATTTCAGAAATTTGTTCACATCCCATGAATACTTTTTTTTTTCTATACATTGTGAAGGCGATTCAATATTTTAAAATTAATGGGTGTAAAGTAACACCGTTTTCAAGGCTTATTTATGAAAATATGTACTATGAAATAGTAAAAATATACTGTTTCTCTTTTTCTTTTTCTTTTTTAAAAAAAGTCCTTGTTTATCTAGACAAGTCAAATTAATAACTTTGATTTCTCGTAGTCATTTATCTTCAATAGTTCATTGAAGGAGCAAATCACGTTGGCTTGTTTCAACTAGAAGTATTCTTTTTTTATTCCAACCTTATTTGACAAGCTTCACTTGTAATTGATTGAGCAAAGACAATAATGAATTAATACTGTTTGTGTTCACATCACAAGAAAGTACCCGGCCAAGCTTACATGTCTAGGATAAAGTAAACAATATAAACCAAAATTAATTAATCATATTGATGATTTCACATATATGCCTAAAATTATGTTAAAGACAACATGTAATCCTAGTTTCTCCACACGGTAGGTAATGTAATAATTAAGAACGCGTCCATAGGATAATCATACTACAAATCAAGTGTCTGACTAGGAAACCATTACACCTTTTTTTTTTTTGGTCCTAATTAAGAAATAGTATTATACTGCTTACTATTTTTGTATTTATTAATTTCATGTTGGTTGCTTTTTCGTCAAACATGAACATAGAAAAAACATTGTTAGGCAATTCTTTGACATGTGTTTGACTAATAATTAGTGGTTAGTGAAGTTGTCTGTCTCTGGCCTCATCACTTAATTCAATAGTTTCAAATGCAATACTCCAAATATAGTTGGTGTAGTAGTTTTAGATAATGATATGATATTATGTTTTACTAATTAGTGTTGTCTTCATCTCTGGCACAGAGGGCTCTATTTTTATTTTTATTTTAATATCAGACTCGTCATCTGTGTTGTTCATCATTAAGGGCTCTATTTAATTTAATACGAAAGATATCAAGAAAAACTCCTACTTCTGGAGTATGCAGGCTATTAAATTTGCACGTTCGAATAAATTAGCACACCCAAAAAAATAATCCTTCAGTAAGTTTAAATTTAAATTTAAATGCAGATAAACCAAACATCTATTCAAAAGTTATTCATTGTTACTCCCTCCAGTTCAAAATAAGTGTCCACCATACTCCCTAAGAAAATACTAACTTCTAGGAAAAAATAGGTATGTCAACTAAATTACTTTTAATTAACTATGTATTGGAATTTGGTCACTTAGCACTTAATAAGGAAAAATCTAAAAAAATAAAATTAATTCCTTCTTAATTATATAAGTGAACACTAATTGTGAACCAAAATAAAAAGAAAAAAAAATCGAACTAAACCGATAAATACATACATATTTAAAATATTATGTTGTGTGTGTGTGTGTGTGTGTGTGTATATATATATATAGTAGTAATTAAAAAAATTATCTATCTTCTGTATAATTTTGGTTCACTTCAAGTCCAATACTAATTCAAATCATTAGAAAGAAAAATCTAGTCCATTTTCTTGGGTGGTGTTCTTATTCTTTTTTCTCCACTTTCTTAGGGGAATGGAGCTAAAAGCTTTTTTTTTTTAATTTTTTTTTTTACAAAGAGATGATAAGACAAATTTGTGTAGTATTTGCTTGCATTTTCGATTATGTCTTTGCTGTTGGGAGAGGGAATAAATTAAAACAAAATGGTTCTATAAATGTAGGAGTAGATTTAAATACTTGATCCAATTTGGAGTTACTAGTCCCTCAAGCTTGGGATCATATCTAATTCATGGTTGTCCAGTAATTCAAGATTAACAACAAAATCTTTGTGCGTAACTTGAAGTCTTTAAACAAAAGAAAAAGTCCCTAAAGAAAAATGATAGGCAATGAATTTTTAGCATTGATGTGAATATGATATTATTTTCACCAAAATTATTGTATCTCATTTTCATTTTTTGCACCTTACTTGTATCAATTTCTTTACATTATAAAATAATTCCTTAAAAAGCTCAAATCCGAACCAACTCGATAAAACTAACAAAATCAAAACCGATTAATTTTATACTATAATAATTTAATTTGCTTTGAATATTAGAAAAAATCCGATTTAATTGATTGGATTTAATTCTAATCAAAATCGAATCAAACCGGAGCATGGACACCCTAGGCTGAGGTGAAAATAAGAGCTACGGGCAAGAAACAGAATGAGACAGTCTTAAGTGGTCGACAACTGTCGGCCCCACACATGATACAAATGTTTGGACCATTAGTACACGTGGCATAGAAAACGCGGCTAGCTGACGAATTATTATGTCTTACGAGGTGGAAGAACAACGACACTGTCTAATCAAATCTTCATCATCTAGGATGATCTAACCTATCCTTAGTGGATTGTTGACCCCACTAAATTCTCCCTCTTCAAGTAAGGTATAATCCCTCACTTTCATAGGGGCCCCTCCACATAAATTAATTAAATTACATTAAAACCAAAAATTATTGTATAATATTCTCTCTTATTTCTATGCGAGTATTTTCACTCCCAAGTTAAAGGGAACTGAGAGATTACGAGGTGAGGATTGTTAATACAGCACTCTCCTCGGATAAAAAAAAATGTTCACTTAATTTTTTAATTTTTATTAAAAAAAGTGTTTACTTATTAAATCAACAAATAATTAATTTTATTTTTTTATATTTTATTTTATTAAGCGTTATGTGATCAAATCTCAATGTCTATTTAATTAGGAGTAGTTTAGTCAATTTACATTTTTTTTTTCTTGGAGTAAGTAGTTTCTTAAGGGGTATGTAAATGGCTAAGTAGACTCTTTTTTTTTTATCCGGAGGGAGAATTTAAGAAGGAGATCGAATCTTCACATAGTATATTATTATCCGTTTTGAACCAAGCTCGTACGGTTTTCTCAAAAGGCCTCACATCATTGAAAGATCCTTACACCTTATATGCTGACTCTCAATCTTTTCAACTATCAGTGTGAAACTTTGTTTGCACATCCAACAATTTTCCGGTAGAACTAAGTTTCATGTGGTCCACTACCATGATCCACGAGTCAATTTTTGAGATTCAACATGTGTCACCTACATCATTAGAGTATTATGGCAATTGAAGCCCACAACTAGCTTCTTCTTGTGCGTGTGTCTCCAAACCGGGCTCGCACCATCTCTCTGTCATCGTCATACTTGTCCCACTGAACCTGGGCTTTGATGCCAATTGTTGGGCTCAACAATTAATGATAGCAATAAGAACGAAAAGAAAGAACAAACAATTTTACGTGGAAAACCCTCAAAGGGGAAGAAAATCAACGGTCATCACCAACTCTTTTTATTTCTCAATGAAAAATATCGAACACCCAACAAAATTAACCTCGAGCTTAATCTAACCTTTAAAATATAACTTAAAGGTGAGATTGTCAATACCATATAAATAGGCCAATCCCCATTCCTCAGCCACGTGACACAAACTCAATAACTCTTGTGATTAAGAAATTGGAAAAGGACCATAACAAATAAATATTTTTATAGTAAAACCTAGATTTGACAGGAGTTCATGAATATGCCCCCATATAATAAGCTCGGAAATATGCAAATGCCTATGAGAATTTGCAATATAACCAAAATCTCAATGAAATTGGACCAATTAACCTCCACTCATCGATTCTGGTTGACAAGTTTCAATGGAATTACGTCAATACGAGCTGCAGATATGTCTCACCTTAACTCACTTGCATCATCAAAATAACCAAAATAGCAATACAGAATGCAAAAATACAAAAAGAAACAGAGATTTTAACACGTGACAAAGGCTGGTGGAATCACGTTGTACACATGGTTCTGTCATGGTTAGTTTCATGAAACAAACCCAACAGCCCGGCCGTTAGAAAAATGGATCATAAAAATAAGCCCCCACAAAAATATAATTAATGAAAACGGTGTTTACGTGAGAAAATCCGTTAGCAATAACGCTATATTCAAGCAATGTTTTTGAGAGTGAGATCATATGACGGAATGCTTTAACTTTTGTGTTTTTTTAAGAAAATAATTTAATTATTTAGTATGTTGAATTTACTGACGCGATTGATTCAGATTTTTATCCGTAGAATATTACTCCATCCGTTTTAATTTGTTTGCCTAGTTTTGATTTGACACGAAATTTAAGAAAGAAAGGAAAACTTTTGAAATTTGTGATATAAATCAAGTCATAGATATTTGTATGATTATAATTCATTTCATTAAGGGAAAAAGCAGAAATTTTAAGTTAAAATATTTTTAAATATAGAAATAACATTCTTTTTAATGCAGACTAAAAATGAGACAGAGGAAGTAATTATTTTCCAGAATTCTGAGTCAAAAAAATTTGACTTGAATATATGTTGAAAAAAGAAAAAAAAAGAACCCCGGGGCGCGGGGGGGGGGGGGTCGCTTAAAGAAAGCAATAGAGCTAATACATGAATTACATGCACTATATAATCCTGTAGGTCTGTAGCTAATGCTGGTTAGATTAGGCGTTAGTTCAAAGTTCAAACTCATATAGGCATGTAATTCATGCATAATATGTACTTTTGTTCTCCTTCTTTTTTAAAATAAAATAAAATAGTAATACTTCTGTTCTTTAACAAAAAATGCACATAATTTCGATTTCGGATTCAAATATATAGTTCAAGAATATCATAATCTTCAATGACTGTAATATATACGTAAATCGACGAATGGTGATAGCAATTCAACCACATGTTCCCATGCATTGAAAGCAAAGAAGATCAATTAATTTTCACAACAACGCAGAACAAAAAAAAGAGTAAAAGAAATCAGACATCTTAGTTAAATCATTGAACACGGTAAAATAATAAGAAAGGAGAAAAAGAATGTGGACAAGCACCTTGAGGTTGTTATTGTCAAAAGATCGACTTGAAGCTTCTACTTTAATTGGAAATCCTTTTTTCCCAGAAAAATAGTTCTCCTATTTTACTCTTTTATTTTTCTAGTTAATGGTTAGTGCATAGTTAAAATTCTTTAAAGAACTGGTAAGCCTTCATAAAAAATGAGATTTATAATCTTAAAAATAAAACAGATTATTTGCTATAATATATAAAAGTGACTTGATGGTACAAATCCTTTACACTAACGGTAATTCAATATCTTGTTTAAACCAATGGCAAAGGCTCAAATATGCCCCTAACATTTGCGAAATTGAACACATTTGCCCGTCGTTAAAAGGTTGGTGCAAAGATGCCCCTAACGTGTTTTTTTTTTTTGGCCATACATGCCCTTGAGTTAACGGAAAATATTGGAGGGCATATTTGTTTAGTTTCGCAAACGTTAGGGGCATATTTGAGCCATTGAAATTCCTAAATATTATGGCTCAAATAGTTCTCAGATTTTTTTGTAGTGCACTTTATGCTAGCCAATGATTTATTGCAACTGCATTTTGAAACTCCACACTTATCGTACAACCCCTCACTTTTCTCTCTTATTCTTTCACTTGTTTATGAAATGTCGAAAGCTTCGAGTTCTTCAAATAGCTGTGGAAGGGTTTGTGGATGTGGAGTTGTGGAAGGGTTTGCGGACGTGTGTTCTTGCACTCCATCTCACTTATGGACTTCAAATAATTCTACTAAATTTCGGTTATGCGTGAAATTCGCGAAAGGGCCAAACCACATTGAATGTTATGTAAGAAACCGTATAAATGCTTAAAATGTGATACTCTTTCTATTATTATTATCAAAATTTTGAGCACTGCGGGAGACATTTTTTCATGTGTCATAAGTCTAATGTAAGTTATCTCCTTTTTTTATGTTTATATTTTATTGCGGCAATTGTTGCATCCATTATCGTGTAGATATTGGGACTGAGAAGACGAAAAATATCCAGAAAGAACTATCCAGATCATCAACAAATTGAAAAATAAAAATGGTATTATCATTAGTAAAAAAAAAATCTTTTGAAAAGGGGAAATGGTGCTCTTGTTTGTGAAAATAGTCTTTAAAAGATGGTTGTAATTGCATCTGCTCTTTTAGTTGTATAATTTTGATATAATGCAATGGTAGATGGATTGTAATTACAAATATTTTTTTATGTTTTGGAATGCAATGGTATTTTGTGCCATAATATTTAGGAATCTCAAAGGCTCAAATATGCCCCTAACGTTTGGGAAATTGAACAAATATGCCCTCCAATATTTTCCGTTCACTCAAGGGCATGTATGGCCAAAAAAAAAAACGTTAGGGGCATCTTTGCACCAACCTTTTAACGACGGGCAAATGTGTACAATTTCGCAAACGTTAGGGGCATATTTGAGCCTTTGCCGTTAAACCAATAATACATAATATAACTCAATAGCATTTGAATCAAAATCTCAATCTAAACCACTCCCTCCATTTCATAATAAGTGGAGTTTTTAGCTTATAAACACCCCTTAAGAAATTGCTCACTTTTAAAAAATTAGGAGTGATTTTACTAACTTATTCCTAATCAAATTTTACCTCTTTCTAAGTTACTCTCCTAGAAAAACTACTTAATGATTATGTAAATAAGGGTAATTTTGGAAGAATAACATCAATTTCTTCTTGAAATCCTAAATCACCACTTATTTTGAAACCAAATGAAAAACCTAAAACACGATTTATTTAGAAATGGAGGGAGTATTGATTAGCATTATGTATTTTTATAATCAGTTAATTATGAACTTATTGTTGGAATTTGGATTATAGTCTAAAAGGATAGTGACGTGGCTCAAGTGGTGGATTAATAAAAGGCTTAATATTAAATAGTTATGGGCAATTTGCCGAATTGCCCTTTGCTGGGGTGGTCTTGAATTTTTGCCCCTCAAATTGGTGGTCTCTAACTTTTTCCCTTAAGGCCCTAAGGCAGAATTTGCATGGGCAGAATTCTGTCTTCTGCCTTGTGATTTTTTTTTATTTTTTATTACTGAGATGGGGTTCAAACCCACAATCTCGGGGTATTAGAGAGAAAAACTTAAAGACCACCAATTTGAAACGACCAATTTGAAGGACAAAAATTAAAGACCACCCCATATGAAGGACAATCCGCGCAAAAAAAAAAAAAAAAAAAAAGAATTATGTGTGTGGGTAAGCTAGACCCAATAACTATTGGCCTGCGTAGGCACTCTCTATAAATAGAGGCCAATCCTTCCCCCCTCCCCCACCCCACCCCCACTCCCCCCCCCACACACCTCTTTCCCTAACTATTGGAAAACCCTAGCATGTTCTTGAATACGTGGTATAGCGTTAACTTCCCATTGGACGAAGATCGTGGAAGTTGGTCTTAGGCTTAACCGCCGATTGCTTCCACTATACAAACAATGGAGATGTACGGTACGTTTTCTTTATTCTATCTCAAAATTATGTTTATGATTGTATCTTAATCTCTACTATAGCTACGAATTAATTATCATACACTTCTTATGTCCTAAAGGCGTGCTGAATACGCAAAAAATAAACCTTAAAGATCTGATTGAGACGCGGCTCGGTTTCATTTATGCTTAGCAAAGCTCGCATTAATCTTATCTATGGCTTAGCTCCATTGAATTAACTTCAACTAGCATTTAATAAGTTTTCAATCTAAACTATTGATTAGTATTACTTATTTATAAAAAAATAATCAGTTAATGATGAACTTAGTTTGTTCTAAAAGTGTCCTGAGTAATACGAAAATATTGTTAAAGAACCCTTGAATCCTGAAAGATATAAGCAACTCTTGGGCTTTCGTTTCTTGGGCCCTAATTAGAAATTCTATTGATGAGTTCTAATCACGGGCTGGGTTGTTGGTCAACACGGACATCGAGCTGTCGTAGGCCATTAAAATGGTAGAAATGTCACCAGCTAGCCATTTTTAGGTCCGTTATTTAGGTTGTATCTAGCATTGGCCAATTCGCAGTAATGCCTTATTTTGGGGTAAACTTTAATTTTTGTCTATCAAAATGAAAGTATTTAACTTTTGCCCTTTGCCTAAAACCTCAGGGTTCTAGGTTCGAACCCCTGCTCAGGCGAAATGTAAAAAAAAAAATTCGTTAGGCAGAGGTTGCCTACAAACTCTACCCCATCGGGCATAGTTTGCCTGCAAAACTCTTCCTTAAGGCAGAGTTTGCAGGCAAAGGGGCAGATTATGCCTTAAGGGAGAGTTTTGCAGGCAAACTATGCCTTAGCAAACTCTCCCTTAAGGCAGAGTTTTGGGCAAAACTCTGCCTTCAAAATTTTGCTTTAAGACAGAGTTTTGAAGGCAAAATCCTGCCTTGCGAATCCAAACCTCTGCCTTGTGAAATTCTATTTTTTTTTTTTTTTTTTTTTTTTTTTTTTAATGAGGGGGTTCGAACACAGAACCTCGGGATATTGGCAAAAAGAACAAGAATTAAGGACCACCAATTTGAGGGCCAAAAATTAAAGACCACCTCAAAAGAAGCACAATCTGCTCTAAAAAATGTCTAGCATTTGCAACTTGTTTAGTGTTTAGTCATAACTTAAAAGAATAGTGAACAGATGTGCTTCTTCTTCACTTACTATGTATCTTGAAGTTCAGTTTTATAGTTCAAACCTTTAGCACATTATCAATGTCCTCAAGTTCAGTTTCTTAATTCAAAACGTCAGAACTTTGAAGTTCAGTTTTTCAGTTTAAAGTTCCAGCATATCTATTGAGTTCAGTGTATATTAGTGTTGAATTCCGTGTGTATATCAGCTAGATAGAGTTAGTTAATGCTGACTAGGATCAGTTAGTTAGGAGTAATAATTGGTTATTAGTGGAGTAAATGCAAGTTAGTTAGTTTGTTACAAACATGTGACATTCACGTGTGAGTGTGAGTGTATATATTGATGTATATCAAATGTGATCATAATAAGAAGTGTGGATTTTCTTCCTCCTCTTAATCCTCTCTCTACTCGTGTATGTTGTGAGTCTTCAACTATCAAATATAGTCATTCATGGCTGGATTTAACATGGTATCAGAGTAGAGATCTTGAGGAACACGATCCACTGCGTAGAGAAGAGAAAAATAAGAGCGAATTCACAATCAAAATCGAGAAAAATCAAAACTAAAATCAGAACTTCAAGTTCCACCATTAATGGCGATTGACGAAGCAGCAGTTTCAGTTAATGAAGTTACAGCTTTAGATCATAATCATCCACTGTACCTCTAAGCATCTGATGCACCAGGTGTAGTGCTTATACTAATGAAACTCGTAGGACCAGAGAATTATGCCCTATGGAGCAGGTCAATGAAGCTAGCACTTAGAGGAAAAGGAAAGCTTGAATTCATTGATGGAACCTACATGAAGAGTAGATACAAAGGAGCATTAGAGGAGCAGTGGGAGAAATGCAATGCAATTGTAGTATCGTGGATTGCAAGCATAGTAACAAGTGAGTTGTTGCCTGGGATAATGTATGCATCAAATGCAAAGAAGATCTGGTTAGACTTTGCTGAAAGGTTTGACAGATCTGACCTAACTAGATCATATCATCTTTGACCGAAACGATCATTGAAACAAGGTAATGACTCTGTCACAAAATACTACTCGAAATTGAAAGATTTATGGGCAGAAATGGATGTGATGATTCCATCACCAGGATGTGAATGTGAGGAATCATCAGTATATGTAGCACATTTGAAATCACAAAGGTTACTACAGTTCTTAATGCGATTAAATGAGAGCTATGGATCAATAAGAAGCAACATTCTAGCTAGAAAACCAATAATAACTGTAAATGAAGCCTATGCCATAGCAGCACAAGAGGAAAGCCAAAGAACACTAGGTGTGTTGGACAAAACTAGAGAAGCATTGACACTACTAGCAGGAAGGACTCAAGGTTTTAATCCTAAGAAATTTGGTGTTCCTTGTGGAGTCTGTGGTTACAAAGGTCATCTTACAGAAAAATGCTATAGACTAGTTGGATATCCAGCTGACTTCAAAAGCAAAAGGAAGATGATGAGGACAAGCTAAGAACTGGTGAGTACAGTCATGGAAATGGGAATTTCAAATCCAATGCTAATCATAGGCAGGCGGGGTACGGTTTTCTCATTTCCAGAAGAAGGCTTAGAACCATCGTACGAAACATAGTTGTTAATCATTTTTCTGAGGAACAATACAATGATATGGTGAATAGAATGGAGAAGACAGGACCAGGAGACTGTGTAGCAAACATGGCAGGTATCACCTCATTTTTTACTAAAGCGGGTTGTGATTATGAGTGGATAGTGGATAGTGGAGCAACACATCATATCACACCTAGTAAGGAAATCTTAACCCATTAGAAAGCTAGAAGATCATAACAATAATGCGGTATAAAGTGCCAACGAAAGAAATGTCACATAGAAGGAGTAGGCAATGCACCGCTCTTTGGGAAACATGAATTGCAGAAAGTCTTATATGTGCCAAATTTCAAGTTCAACTTACTATCAATATCTAAGTTGACTAAAGAACTTGTTTGCTCAGTATGCGTTTATCCAGACTTTTGTATATTTCAGGCACTCTTCACTGGCAAAGTGATGGGAATTGGTAGAGAAAGAGATGGTCTATACATCCTAAGAAGACAACAGATGCAGCCAACAATAAATTCTGCAGTTTCTAGTAATAGCAGTGTTGATGGCAAGCTGTGGCACCTGAGATGAGGGCATGCATCAATAAAGACACTGGAACATATCAAGTCCTTTCCTAACATCATCAGCAAGGATATACAACAAACTTGTGAGATCTGTCCATTGGTCAAGCAATGTAGGCTGAAATTTCCTTCTAGTAGCAAAGATAACTACTCATATGTTTGATTTAGTCCATGTTGATGTATGGGGATCATATAGGAAGCCCACATATGATAAGAAGTACTATTTTGTGACTATAGTAGATGATTACAGTAGATATACTTGGATCTGTCTGATACATTCTAAGTGTGAAGTAAATGTGGTGCTTAAAGACTTCTTAGCTTTAATAAAAAACCAGTTTGCCCTGTCTGTAAAAATCTTGAGGTCAGATAATGGTTCTGAATTCTTTAATGCTTCTTGCACTGAACTGTTTGCCTCTAATGGTATTGTGCATCAAAGTAGCTGTGCCTACACTCCACAACAGAATGGCATTGTGGAGAGGAAGCACAGGCACATATTAGAAATGGCAAGGGCCTTGAAATTTCAAAGTTCAGTTCCTATTCATTTTTGGGGAGATTGTGTCAAAACAGCAGTCTATCTGATCAACAGGCTGCCAACTAACACTCTGCAAGGTAAGACACCATATGAAGTATTATATGACAAAGCACCTAACTTAGATCATCTAAGGGTGTTTGGTTGTCTGTGCTTTGCTAGCAAATTGCCCAAGGGTGATAAGTTTGCTTCAAGAGCTAGAAAAGCTATGTTTGTGGGATATTCAGAGACTCAGAAAGGTTACAGACTATATGATCTCATTGATCATGTTTTCTTTGTCAGTAGAGATGTTAGTTTCAGAGAATATTGCTTCCCATATGCACAACAAATGCCTCCTGAGTCACTAGACATGTTTGATTCACCTGACATTGTAAGTCAAAATGAACCTTCACCTCTCATATTGAGTAATGATGGAGATCACTCCCTTCCAGTTGAAGTTCATGTTGACTCCATACCTGCACATAATATTGACACCCGATTTTGTCCCACCTTTCTTCCAAAATATTTATTTGCGCTTCTAATATAATTGAAAACTTAAGAACATTTATTTATATTTTATTGCAATTATTAGCTTTCTATTAATTCGTCATTTTTCCGTTATCCAACTATAGGCATTCCCTATTATCATTATTATTACCGTTTTTATTATTATTATTATTGTTATTGTTATTATTATATTGCCATCACTTAATATTATAATCGCCATGATCACTTTTAACATTTCTATTTATTATCCTACGCAAAAACGCATCGCATTTTTATTTATACAATTAAACGACGGCGTTTACCTATTTTAGAACTTTATAAATATTATCGCAACTATTACAATATCATATAATTTTATTTTTTAGTTGAGTGCTAATAAATATATTTTATATTAAATCATATTTTAGCACACGAGGGTCTTTCATTTTAATTTAGGAGCCCAAATAAATATAAGGGAAGAAAGCATATTAAGTCCAGAATAAATAGGCTTCACACTAGCCCAATTATATAAGAAATCTGATCATTATTTTGTCTAATATTAGCCCAAGAAAAGAGCCCAATCCACACAGCCAATTCCCATACCCTCCTTGCCATGTGGACGCCCCGTCAGCGCCACATAAGGGGCCAAACGGTCATAGCATAGGGCTGCCACACTCCATACACATGTTTCACACACCTCACACATGTCTAGCGTGTGCCCAGCACCCTCCTCTCCCATATTATCTTGACTTACCCATTTTACCCTCATTTAATCCACCCGAAATACCCATGATACCCTTGAATCACCTAAAAGTTTCTAGGGTTTCTTTTCTCTTCCTCTCACAGCCGCATCCTTCACATCTCTCTTCCTTAACAGAGAAAGTTTTGGCTTCATTCCCCATTTTTGGAGAGGCTTTGACCTCCATCTGCAGAAATCAGATTTTGTATGGCCGTTTCAAGCCATTGCTTCTGGCAAATCACTGTAAGATCTCGAATTCTTTTGACCAAGACATCTAAAAATACCAATACAAACATGCAATTTATTTTCCTCTTGAAAAGTTTCCTCTCTCTCAGACGATTTTTGGAAAGAATCTGGGCTCGTCTTTGCTTTTTTTTTTTTGGTTCGGGCTGCTGAGCCATTAAAAAAGCTCACAACGTCCTAAATCGAGATTGGTTTTGAAACTCAAAAAAAAATCCCGCCCAAAAATCAAGCCCGAACCCTAACCTTTGCCTATAAATTCACCTCAAAAACTCCAGTTTGTGAAAAAAAAAAAAAAAAAAAGAGGATTCTCGCTTCCTAACAATCATTCATCTCTAAGAAAAGCTTTAGTTAGCCGTCGTTGCTGGAAATAGGAGCTTAATATTTTACTTGTTTAGGTCAGATTTATTTCTATCTGTGAGGAAGAGGTTGAGTCGAGGAGCTTTTAAATATTCCATCTGCCTTTTTTGACTAACAGTCATAAGGGAGAAGTTCGAAATCATTCATCGAGCTTCGGATCTGTGCATTGCGAGAGAGTAGATTCGAGGCCCCGTCTCAGTTCACTGCACCCGCAAAAGGTCAGTGATGACATCCCTCTTTGATGCTGCTAATACACAATTTGATGCATGTTTTTTTTTTTTTCTACCAACATGTATTGCTAGCCATGTTTCTTCTTTAAAAATTATGTGTTAAAAATCTCCATTTCAGTGTTGAATTGATATTTATTAAACGATTGTTGTTTGACCTTCTTCGTTTCGGAACGCTGCACAAATAACATGCATGCTTCTATGTGTTTAGAGAAAATAAGAAATAAAATCTGATCCTTTTCGTTACTCTTTTGGTTGAAATTAGTGTGGATGTGTTTTTTTTTTTTTTTTTTAAAAAAGTAATAAAAATAATAATCGTGTTAAGTTGTTCTTGCCTTAATGATGTTATGATAATGTAAGTTTGATGTTGGTGAAACACGATAGAACAATGTGTTGGAGGTTTTCGGCATTCAAAATGGGCTCACTGGGATTTTAAGGCCAAACCATGACGCTATACGTCTTACCACTATGTTTTATTTCTGTTTTAATGCCTTTGGATCCTGTTTCGATTCCTTTACACCATATACACCATGCTCTTGAGTTGTAGTATATTTTTGTTCATTGAAAAAGAAAGCTTATGCGTGTTGTTTATTTCAAGACTTTAAGAATGACTGAACTTGTGCACTGTTCATTGTTTTCAGCATAATTGGTAGTGGAAAATATGTAACTTTAGAAGTAGTATCATTCATTTTCTCCAAGACATCCTACAGTAGACGTTAGATTTCTGGTGTTTGACCTATGGTAGTTATTATTATCAATGGTAATCTCCCGTTTTAAGATTAATATACTGAATATTTAAATTTGACTAAGTGTCGTTTGAATTCTAAGGTTATACCTAGTTGTTGAGAATTTTGGTACTAGGCTAATGTTAAATCCTTTAGTAACGAACTATAGTTGCGTTGGTTTTATTAATTGGATTTCTATGTATTCTTACATCTGTTTAAGGCATTTACTCACTATGAAAAGGTTAAAATTGCTCCTACTAATTTTATGTTTCTTCCTCTTTTACGTGTACATTTTGGGAGCAAAAATGGAGTCTTTATGAAAGACTCTCGCCGCCGCAAGCAGTCTTGCTTTGAGACTTAATGTTCATCGCCGCTAGACCCGAAATCAGCATTTCCTCTTCACTCATCTTTATCCCCGTCTCTCACCAAAATGAAGGGAGAGGCTGGGAAAAGTAATAATATTATGTCATGGTCTACTTCCTGTTGCTTATTATAGGGGAAGAGTTATATCTTGTTGTTTCTTTTGTTTGTTATGAGTGTTATGTCTGTTGGTGTTGATTTATTTCCTTATAAGAGTCTGAACATTTAACCTTGTTTGATCATTCAGATTAACCTCTAGTTAATAATCCAAGCATTTACTAAAAAACCTATATTATGTCATACCGATTTAAGATATTAGTATGCGGGCTGTTAAGAATTAAAGGTTAACCTTTTTCTAAGAAACTAGCTCTTAAAACTTTCTTTAAAATTGGAACTTACGTTTAGCCATAAATCTCTTCAACGGGTCAAAATGATTTTAGTAGTTTAGCTCGGTTGGTATTGAATTCGTTAAGCACTTTCGGTCAAAAAATGGCTTTTATTTTTGAGTCAAAATCCAAGTCCAAATCTTTAAGTCTAGTAAATTGAACGATTCATTTGGTCGGTAACCGTAATTAAATAGGACCATAATATATTAACCTAAGTTTGATCGGTAACCGTAATTAACGGATTTTAATGGATGCCTAAGACCTTCCATTAGGATAATTAGAACCCTTACCTAGAATTTATTAGGTTAGTAAGACCTTTAAAATTGGAGTTTATTTTAGGCATTTACTTAGTTAAAATACGTGTCCTAATTCACCGTTAAAATAATTAGGTGGCGACTCCTTAAGTTAAATGATTAGGAATCACCAATATATTGTACTCCGCTTTGACCCGGTTAAAATGGGGTATAACACATAACACTTCCATGAACACCACTCCTGATGCACCTACACCAACTCCCTCTATTCCTATCTCAGTTCCTGTTGAAGATCCTACTGTCACAACTCCTTCTGCTGCAGAAACTCCTTCTATTCCTATTCCCTCAAGACCTATCAGGCTCACTAAACCACCAACTTGGCTCAATGACTACATTACTACATCTACCACTTCTAACACCAGCAAATACCCTATTGCTAGTTGTATTAGTTACTCACACCTGACCCCTTCTTATCAAGCCTATCTTGGTGCCTTATCTGTTGAGACTGAACCTACATCTTTCAAAGAGGCATCCCAACATAGCAAATGGATTGAGGCCATGCAAGCTGAGATTTCAGCCCTTGAGGACAATCACACTTGGGAGGTGGTGGATCTGCCTCATGGCAAACAAGCTATAGGTTCTAAATGGGTGTTTAAGATCTAGTACAAGGCTGATGGAACTGTAGATAAGTACAAGGCAAGGTTGGTGGCAAAGGGCTATACTCAATAGGAGGGATTGGATTATCATGAGACCTTTTCTCCTGTACCCAAGATGGTGACAGAACCGTCATTAAGCATGCTTGCCTTCAGGATTGGCCGCTTGCTGCAAATGGATGTGAATAATGCATTTTTACAAGGTGATCTGTTTGAGGAGGTTTACATGTCATTGCCTCAAGGCTTTTACAGACAGGGGGAGACCAAGGTGTGCAAACTTTTGAAGTCTTTATATGGGCTTAAACAGGCATCCAGACAATGGAATATTAAGTTGTCTAGTGCCTTGTTGGAAGCTGGATACATCCAGAGTCCTTTTGACCATTCCCTCTTCACCAAACAGGCTGGTGATGACATAGTGATAATCTTGGTCTATGTTGATGACCTTTTGATCACAGGAAGCAATGAACACATGATTCAAGAAGCACAAAACACCCTACATAACAAGTTTAAGGTCAAGGACTTAAGGAAGCTCAGATATTTGCTGGGAATTGAAGTAATGAGGTCACAAAAGGGCATTTTACTGAATCAAAGGAAGTATACATTGGAACTCATCTCCAATGCAGGCTTAAGTAGTGCTAAACCTGCTTCCACACCAATGGAGTTGAATAGCAGACTTACTACAGTGGAGTATGATGAAATAGCAAACAAAGTAGAGTCTGATGGAGTGGGAAAGAAAACTGATGATCCTTTGTTGTCAGATGTTCATAGCTATCAACAGCTAATTGGGAAGCTGATATACTTGACTATAACAAGACCTGACATCTGCTTTGTAGTTCAGGCCCTCAGCCAATTTATGCAACAACCAAAGAAATCACATTGGGAAGCAGCTTTAAGAGTACTAAGATACTTAAAGAAGGCACCAGGTCAAGGAATCTTATTGAAGAGAAGTCCTATTAACAAGCTGATTGCCTATTGTGATGCAGACTGGGCTGCTTGCCCAAACACAAGGAGATCTGTGACAGGCTATGTTATACAACTAGGTGATTCCTTGATATCTTGGAAGTCCAAGAAGCAGCACAGAGTTAGCAGAAGCAGAATATAGGAGCATGGCAACTGCAGTTGCAGAAATAGTTTGGCTACTAGGATTGTTGAAGAATTTGCAGATACAAGTTGACACACCTGTCAAGTTGTGTTGTGACAATAAGGCAGCAATGCAAATAGCTTCAAATCCCATATTCCATGAGAGGACAAAACATATTGAGATTGATTGTCATTTTGTGAGGGACAAACTTAAGGAAGGACTGATCAAACCTGAATTTGTAAGTTCTCAGCTTCAACTAGCAGATGTAATAACAAACCTGAATTTGTAAGTTCTCAGCTTCAGCTAGCAGATGTGCTAACAAAAGGCCTTGCATTAAGCCAGCATCACTTCCTTCTAAGCAAGCTAGGAGTGTTTGATGTGTTTCACCCCCAGCTTGAGGGGGAGTATTGAGTTCAGTGTATATTAGTGTTGAATTCCGTGTGTATATCAGCTAGATAGAGTTAGTTAATGTTGACTAGGATCAGTTAGTTAGGAGTAATAATTGGTTGTTAGTGGAGTAAATGCAAGTTAGTTAGTTTGTTACAAACATGTGACATTCACGTGTGAGTGTGAGTGTATATATTGATGTATATCAAATGTGATCATAATAAGAAGTGTGGATTTTCTTCCTCCTCTTAATCCTCTCTCTACTCGTGTATGTTGTGAGTCTTCAACTATCAAATACAGTCATCCATGGCTGGATTTAACAATATCTCGTTGGTTTAATTCTCTCTTCTTCTTCTTCTTTTTTTTTTTTTTTTTTTTTTTATTCAAGACTCTATGTTCTTAAATTTAGTTTTTTTTTTTCCAATACTTTAGGACGTTATATCCTTAAATTCAATAGTTCAATTCAAACTTACGGATTTTTAGCTTTAGTGTTCGTAAGTTCAGTTTAAACTTCAGTGACACTGTGTCTTGAAATTTAATTTTTCAAGTTCAAAATTTCAGGACACTATGCCCCGAAGTTCGAACGGTATAGTTCAAAATTTCAAATTTTTATATCAAACCTCTGGATTGTATATCTTTAGTTTGCAGAATAATTAAAGTCAACAATCTCCAAGCTTTGGTTGTAACTGGAAGAGATCATATACAAGATTTGGGTCTTTGCGATAAGAGAGATAGTGGGAACTTTCATCGATGAAGGTATACATTGATAGAATTGTGTAAACTTATGAATCTATACTATATTAAAAGTACGAAGGGCCTTAGAAATGTTGATTGAACTTTTTGCCCTTCATTAAAAGATTCTACAATAGAAAAATAATTATTTAATAATTGTCAAATATTTATGAGTTAAAAAATCATTAAAATTTGATTATTAAACCTTTCCTTATTTGAATCAAGCACCTAAAATTTAGGACTTTGAAATCAACTAAAATTTTAATCTCTAATTTAATTATTTAGGAGTTAAAAAATCATTAAAATTTGATTATTAAACCTTTCCTTATTTGAATCAAGCACCTAAAATTTTGGACTTTAAAATCAACTAAAATTTTAATCTCTAATTTTTCCAAATTTTGCCATGTATTACGAAAAGTATTAAATTTGATTTTCAAATAAAAGAAAAGGAAGGAAATCTAATTGGTTAATAACGTGACCTAATTTTTAATACTATTTATTTAGAAGTCAAGTATAAATATCCCACTTTGAAATTCCATTTATAGAATTTTGAAAATTTAAATAAACAGAAAGCAATTAAAAAAAAAATAGCATTCAATTACTTTCCATCCAAAACTCTTATTCCTATAATTAGTTGGCAATTTTGTTTGGAAGAGACTAATAAAGTGAACCTAGCGTGCACTTCTGGTCATAAAATTTTATTATTTCTTATATTTATTTTTTAAGGAATAGAGCTGTTTTAAAATACTATTTTCAGATTTTCGTGGCAATAAAATCTTATTAGGGTTAGAAAAATACATTTTTACCTCTATAAAAGAATTTATCAATGGGTGGAAAAAAATTTCTTAGGAACCTCAACAACCTTTTCTTTTGAGATTGTGTTCTTTTCCAATTATAAAATCTTTTATAATTTACATAGGTCAAAATTGGACATGATTGATCGATGTATGATTAATGATCTGATAATTTTTTTATTCTTTTTTTTTATAGATTGGTTGATTCATGCCACAAATTCTACTGCTTCGTCCTGCTGATTCCTTCTACTTTGCTATCTAGCTCGAAGGCAAAAAGGTTAAAGTTTTTTTATTTTAATCGTTAAAGGTCTATTAACATGTATGTCTTTATATTCGTATGCACATATTTATCTGTGTATACATTCATGGGTAACGCATAGAGCCAAATTTGAAAAAGTTGATTGTCAATAAAAACGTCAAAATGCTTACCATCTATTATTCCCTATTATATTTATGTATAAATAAAGCTAACACTGCCGGGGATGATATTTATTGGAAGATTGGTTTTCCTCAACTTGTTTTTTTTTCGTTGTTAAAAGGATTGGCTCATCTTGTCTTAAAGTTAGATTTTTTTTTAATTTAAGTGTAAATCTAATGCATCCTATTATGTAGGAGTACGTTGTTGCATAGGATGTATTTGCTGCTTCTGTTTGCAATAAAAGTCGCTAACTTTAATTTGACATAAAATTGAGCATTTACAGATTTTATAGGATTGTGCCTAATGATTTGAACAATCAAAGTTTATATGCTAACTTGAAAAGTATTTATTTATAGCTAAGCCTAAGTAATCACGTTTATTTGAGGGTAAAGAGTGATGTGATTTGAAGATGTATATGCAATTTGATTGAATATCCGTTCCTTCCACAAAATACTACATATAACAATGAATTTCTTAATAAATATAGAAATATTATGAATTTGATACTACCAAAACTTACCAAAAACACATATCTTAAAAAATTTAATTTTCATCTTATTAGTCAATGAAATTTATATATTGGTAAGCTCAGGTTTATTTTTATAAATATTTGTGTATACCTTTAGTCTTAGCATTACACATGAATAGGAATATGATGTAATTTGCAATTGGTTACCTGTAAATGAAGTAGTATAGTAAGAAAGCATAAGTGGAATATATATGATTGAGTTAAAATTTTGTAAGAACTATTTGTATTTTTGTCTAATTGACATATGTGATTATTAGGGCATGATTATAAAGATACAAGTTTTATAAAACTTGTAAGTAAAATGCGGGTAAAGAATTTTTAATTGTCTGTAAATTTGTGTTTTGTGAGGAAGACACATTCTTTGAATATTATATATGTTATTCAAAAAGAAGGTTCTCATTATTACGGAGCACATGCGCAACGCCCATTGTACTAAAATTAGTATATACGATTAAAAAGGTACGTAAGCGAAATATTGTATTACTTTTTTACCCTTTAAATATCAATTTCACATTAGATAAAGTTGACATTTAATTATTTTCATAATATATATTTAGGACTTCATAATTAACTAAAATTTTACTTTTTTTTTTTTATCTCTTCAGTAAGATTTTATTTATATGAATTATTTTCTTATTTGAATTGCGTATAAAATTTAAATTCTCATAAAGATTCGAAATAGAAAATAGCTCGAAACAAACTGCATGGACAAATATTTGTTGTACTTTCAAGAGAACTATCAAATGATGACAGTAAAATTGTAATCGTGATAAAGCGGTCAAAAAGATGTAAGAGAACATAAACTATCAACATCGTTAGTCAAAGTTGTCATATGAAAAACAACATACATATTTGTGTCAAATATAATAAAAGATGTATGATTACAACTAATTCAATTCATCATTTTTGCATGTTCAGAAGATATTCTATTAAGCTATATAATAATATTTATTTCATCATTTAAGCAAATATTTCATTTATTTTAACTTCAATTATTTTCCCAATCATTTGTTCTTTTATAAGATATTACTTGACGCGATTTGTTGCACGTACGCTAAATTAGTTACTAGTAAAAACGAATGAATTGTCTGACCTACTGTCTAGTGGAAAAAATAGGAGAAGCGAAGTGGACTGTTGGCTAAACTCTAAATAATTTATGGAAAGCTACGTATATATACGTATTTTACGTAACGATAGTTTCTTATTTACAAAACATAACGATATATTACAAAACATGACGGATTTTCATATATTTTTCGCTTTTTTTATTTTTTTTCCGAAAAAAAATAATTTTTATATATTTTTTTAAAATATTTTTTGTTTTTTTTTTGCTCAATGGCTTAAAAAATTACCTCATATTTCTGTGTATGAAAGTTGTATGAAATGTGTATGTGTGAGCAAAATTTTTAATATAATTTTCATATACAAAATTTTGAGCGAAACTTTAAGGAATATTGTATGAAAATTGTTACAATGTTGTTGTAGTTGTATTAATTTTTAGAAACCTAATATGAAATTTATATACAAACAATGTGAATGAAATTCTAAATAATTGAGGATAGATATACATTTCATACCATTCTCATGATAATGTTTAAGCTTGATCAAGATATACATTTCAACATTTTTCATACACTAAATTTTGAGCAAACTTTTTAAGTCTTGAGCGAGATATACACATTTCATACAACTTTCATACATAAGTTTTTGAGCAAAAAAAAAAAATATTAATTTTTAAAAAAAATAAAAATAAATTTAAAAAAAATAAAAAAAATATTTTTTTAAAAAAATGATTTTTAAAAAATAAAAAATAATTTAAAAATAATTTTTTTTTTTTAAATATAAAGCATGTTTTGTATAGGATTTGTAATGTTATGTTTTGTAAATATAAAACTATCGTCGTATTTCTCAATATATATGTAGCCTGGTTGAAACTTAAATAGCAGCCCAAAAATGGAGTTCCTGCACTTGGCCCATTACAAAATTCCTTCTCAATATTTGGTTTGTTTTTAAAATAGTCAATTTTGTTTTTTCTTTTTCTGAAAGAAAATATTTACCAAATGAATGGAAATGATGGTATATCGGTATCTCAACTCTTAACGCTTACTCCACGCTATAGTTCCTTATCAGCTAAAATATTGAAAATCATCATATAGTCATATACCTATACCATATCCGCATCTTTTACTTGTTGAGAATTGAGTTTTAAAGTGACCAATCTTAATAAGAATCTTGTCGTACAATTCAAAGATGCTTTTGTCACCCCTTGAATTTTGTGGTCATAAACATATTGTCATTCATATAATTAAAAACCTACTAAATATAGAAGAAACATTCTTTTTATACCGACTAAATATGAAAGTAAGACATATATATTGAAACTAATGCCGTAGAATTTAGGAGTTCGATACTTCATAACTCAAAAGGCTACACATTATTGCTATGCAAGCTCGAAATTTTCTCTGTCCATACACCTGCATGACAAGGAAACTAGATAAAACAAGAGACTCAACCAATTAACAAAATTTGATCTACGTGTTGCATTTGGGCTACAAGTTCCATTCTAAAAAGTGTAAAAGAACTTTTTACACGGTCGGATCACCTAAAAGATAATTAGAACTAACCATTCATATTAAGTGGGACTAATAACCTGAAAAATAAAATTTGTAATCATCCAAGCCAGTTAAAACATTTACCAACTGATTTTACCAGAAGATTATCTGTTAGATCTTTTAGGGCGTCAAGATTTGGCATAGATTTATATGAAGATAGTTCATCCCAATATCATATCAATGTTGATGCAATGCATGAAGTTCTTATAAGGTTTAAATTTTTGTTTTGTCAAATTCCAGAAAAAGTTCTAGTGATCGAGAAAATAACTGACCGTTCAGCACGAATCACAGTAGCTCAAAATTAGCACTCCCTCTGTTTCAATTTGTTTCTCTTACTTTCCTTTTTAATCTGTTCAAAAAAGAACGGTTTTTTTTCTTTCTAATTTGACAATTCTTTAATTTCAACATCCCATATGGCATGTTTAAGGCCACAAAATTAGAGGGCATTTTGGTACCTTCAACATATCTTTAGTTTAAGACCACAAGATCCAAACGTATTTTCTTTAAAACGTACCACTCAAACTAAGACAAAAAAATTGAAACAAAGTAAGAGCATTCAAAAATCATATATAACAAACGGCATAGATACTTATGAAAACATGAAAAAGAAAGAGCAACAGAATTGAACAATCATTAGACTCAGTTCTAGGCTGAGCAGAGCTTCTATATGATTACACAATAAGTATAATTCCAGTTGACTTTGTTTGAAATACATAAACTAATAGGTTAAGCTCCACATACTTACCTATTTTAGTGGCTTCTTCCATAGCTCGCCGATCCTCTTAAGCATATTCGGATTTTTCCTCTTCATTAAATCTTCATCCATGTCATCAAAGTAAGGCGAACTAATCTTGCGAGGACTGTACGGACTGTCCATCGATCCAGTTCGTTCCACGAATTTCCCGTTATTACCATTTGATAGCATAGCGGTCGCTACTTCAGCAGCTTTCCTCCATTGGTTGGATTGAACCTTCAACTTCCTTAGTTCTGCTTCCATTTCTGCATTGGAAGCTTGAGCTGCATCCAATTGCTCAGCTACCCTAGCCACCCGCCGGTTACTCTTATCAACCTCCTCGTTCATGTACCCGAGCCTCATGAGAGCTTCTCTTTCTGCAGTCTTTGCAGCGTCTAGTTCAGCAGTAACTTCATCCTTCACTTTACCTCTATTGCTTTCCTTTTTATCAGTTTCGTTCTTCAGAATCTCATTTTCCTCTAAAATATTCTGCAGTTCGGTTTCCTTATCCATCAGATTTGCCTTCAGATTTTCGATATAAAGTCTTGATCTTTGAAGCTCCTTTTCAAGTTCATTTTCTCCTTTCCCAGATTGTGCATTCTCTAGTTTCATGATAAGATTCTCATTCTCCTCGCAAATACCTTGCAATTCATTTTCTTTATCCATCAAATTCGCCTTCAACTCCTCTATTTGTGTTTTGAAAATTTGTAATTCTCCTTGCAGCTCATCTTCCTTCTGCCTAGACATTGACTTGATTTGCTCCACCAACTCATACGCACTTCTAATTTCAAGTGTGCTTCGAGTTTTCTCTTCGTTGTATTTGATCTCAGCTGCTTCCAGATCAGCTCTTAGACGTTCAACTTCAGATTTCAGAGAAAAAAATTCTGCCTCAATTTTTTCCGTACTTTCATCAATTTCGACAATTTCACTTTCACCAACGTTACTAGTATTTGTTTGGAGTTTGGAAACAAGGTCTTCCAGTGAATTTGCACGTGCCTTCGACTGATCCAACTCGGAAGATATAGCATTGTATGCTTCCACAACTTTGTTACCATCAGACCTGAGGGACTCCACGGTCTTCTTTGCTGATTCCAGTTGCAACAGAGTTTCAGTAACAAGTGTTTGAGCTTGAGCTTCTGAATCTTTGCTATCTTTTAGTTGTTTTTTCATCTCTTCCATAAGCGAAAGAGTATCCGCCAAGTTTTGTTTCAAGCTTTCGAGCTCAGTTTGTGCTGCTTCCGCGTTCTTGGTTTTTGTAGCCTCAGATAGAGCAACAGTATCAAGCTGAGTCTTTAGTTCCTTGATCTCATTCAAGGCAGAAGCTAATGAAGCTGCGTCCACCGAATGCTGTTTTTGGATTGACTCAAGTTCTGAATGCAATGTCAGATCCTCGGCGGACTTTTGGTGGTCAGTTGGACATGTACTCTCAGAAGAAGGTTGCTGGGGAAGCTGGTCCAGTTCGGAGGACAATATTGTACACTGTCCCTTTGACTCCTCGGCCTCTACCTCTACCTCAGCTTGCTTTTTGCATGCTTCAGATGAACTTAGCTTGTCTTTAAGATCATTTTTGAGCTGAGTGATTTGCGACTCCAATTCAGTGACCCTGATTGGGCGCTTCTTCTTTAAAATAACAAAAACAAAACACAATACAAAGAAAAAGATTTAGGATATAGACACAAATATAGGGAAAAAAATAAATTTGCAAAACGACACAGGATCGCGTAAAACAAAAAGGGCAGCCTGGTGCACAAAGCATCCCGCATTAGCAGGATCGCGTAAAACAAACTTCATCACATGGAATTTTAAAGGCAATGACAATCTGACTACATGGAATCACATTGTTAAACATGGCGACACTTGCAGTACATTATAGGTAGAAGAGATCACAAATCTTAGACTATCTTTAGCAAGTAGTGACAAATTACTTATGTTGAACCTTACTTGCCCGCCATAAGTAAACAGATCCAGAAATTAACCTTCAAAATCAAATGAGGACAGCAAGATCAAGAAAAGTCGCTCCATACAAAAGATTTGAAACCACTCAAGGAAATCTAGAAGTGTGAACTTGTGAGGAAGATCTAGAGTAGCAATTTTATGATATCTGTATTAAGAGGTTAAAGACTGTCGAAATACAATAAAGGAAAGATGAAATGTAAAATTTTACTCTACGTGATTGCTTTTGAGGATAGATTTTAGGGGGAAAAAATCCAATAACAAGGCTTATTACACTGAAGCAATCTTGTGTAAAATCAACTGTGAAGTATTAAAGATATCTGTGAAAGAGCATGTCTCTTAGTTTAGAGCACCTTATGTGCTCCCTCTTCACCTTATCAGTATCATTATTATTATTCCGCTATTATCTTGTTCTTCAATTTTATTACAACCGTTGTTTCTTTTATTGATTATCTTTATTTTTTGCTGTCAATACTTTCTTTTCATTAGTATTTTCATCATAGCTTCTTTTTTTTTTTTTTTTTTTTTTTGGCTCTTGTATTTTTTTTTTTTCAAACCCGTTTTGCAGACGCTTTTCTTGAGTCAAGGGTCTATCGGAAACAACCTCTCTACCTTACACAAGATAGGGATAAGGTCTGTGTACACCCACCGTCCCCAGGCCCCTTTTGAGGGAACAGAATGGGTATGTTGTTGGAATCGGTAACCTTGAGACAAATGAGAAATGAGATTGTAAGATTATGATTAAGTGTTCCTTTTAGCAAATGGACACAGCCTTGGAGCACAAAGTTCATGATCAATACTTATGGGCTGGTAATTCTAAATGAACTAGAAATGCATTTTCAAACTTTTGCCATGGTTTTTAAATAGAAGAAAGGAAAAACAGAGACAAAAGAAACAACAGCATCTAGAGGAAACAAAATGGTAGGAGTTGCACATCAGTATTGTTAAATCTAAACCTTTAATATCGTAATAGAAGGGGATCTTTTGGCACTAAGATAGCATAAAATATATAAATCTTTCATTCGTTGAGATGGATGTGTGGGCTGACTAGGAGAGATATGATCAGAAATGAAAAGATTCGAGACAAGCTAGGGATGGCAGACAAGATGCGGGAGGCGAGACTGAAATGATTTGGACATGTCCAGAGGAGAGGCACAGATGCTCCGGTGAGGAGGCGTGAGAGGCTGGAAAGGGAGGGCTGTTAGAGAGGTAGAGGAAGGCCGAAGAAGTATTGGAGAGAGGTGATCAGGCAGGGTATGACTAGTCTTCAGCTTACCAAGGACATGACCCTAGATAGAAGGTGTGGAGGGCGAGGATTAGGGTAGAAGGCTAGTAGTAGGATTAGTAGTACCTTTCTTTCTTGCTGGTCCAGTATTATTTTCGTCATTTTCCTGTATTTTTATTTTAGCATTCGCATATCTCTTATTCTTTTGCCATGCCTTTCTATACTGCTTTGGATTGCTTGTTCTTATCTCTAGCACTATCACTATCTGATTGTTTCTTTTAGTTCGACGTCCTATTATCTTGATGTTATTACTGCTTATTATTGTTGTTTATTATTACTGATGATTTTCCATCTCTCTTTGAGCCGGGGGTCTATCCGAAATAGCCTCCCTACCCGTCAAAATGTAGGGGTGAGGTCTGCGTACACTCTACCCTCCCCAGACCCCACCTGGTGGGATTATATTGAGTATGTTGTTGATGTTGTATAAATCTTTCATTCACAACAGCAAGGGCACTTATGGCACTAAGAAAGCTTCATTACTAGAGTAGAAGTTTCTTATTAATCCTCCCTTCTCTCAATTGCCCTTTTTGTCACTCTAAAACTCATCCAAACATAAACAATCATTTCTTTTCAACATCTTTCTGTTCTCTAAATTCATAGATGCTATTCTGAATAGTTTTACAGTTCAATGCCTATCGGTGATCTAATTTGCAAAATAGCCAGCAAATGTAATAGGTTTTGTATATTTTAAGTATAAAATACATAAAATATACATACAATGTCCATAAATATACATATAATATATATAATCAGAGTATACATTTTGCATATTTTGGCTAGCGCCCATAATTAAGTTTGGCCGACGGGCCAAAAATGAAAGAGGCCCTTCAGTTTAAGCTAAGTCATTTTTGTAGAAATTTTACCTCAGATTCCGAACTTTGAGGCGATTTCTGCTCTGTGACCTTAGCCCTTCTCTCTTTAGGCGTCCTACCATTAACATGAGGAGAAGATGCAGAGTCGGAATCTGGTGCACCCGTCTTCAGGCGGCGCGCAACTCGAGGAGAAACCTTTTGAGGCACATCTTGAGGAACACCTCGAGGAGAATTCTTTTGAGGAGCTTCTCGAGATTTCACACCCCGGGGAGAGATCTTTAGAGGCACTTCGGACGAATTGCCTCGTGGAGATTTCTTCTGTGGCACTTCAGAGGAACTGTTTCTGATATCAAATTGGAAAATTAAGGAAAAGGTCAGAATACAGTTAAAGAACAAAGAGATAACTCGCCCGCGACTACTGAAAACAGGCTATAATTCACCAAAAAACTGAAGATCATAGCAGATAGAAAGAATGTTGGTAGTAAAATATTTCACATACATTGAGTAAAAAGAAGCATAAAGCTGAAACAGATATTTGTCATCTGCAATATATAATGTTCACAGTACAAATTTGTGCACAATATTTACTACTATCATAAATCACTAAACCACAAATGGAAACATCTTAATATCTTTCTGATTCTTTTATTTAATGGCAAAAAGATAACAGCTTTCAGAATCCTTTAACAGTATGAATGAACACATTTAAAGCACAGCCCCTTTTCCAGTCACAACATTCAAGATTTATAGTCATAAACTCACCCTGCCATTTTCTTATCCTTCAACACACACTAATAGAAATAATAGAATTAACACATTCAAAGAACTAAAGCTGTCATTTTTCCCCCCCATAAATTACAAGTAGTTATAAATATACATGTCAACTTCAGTGAAAAGAATTCACCATTAAAACTCATAGCTTCACAAAAAGGGACCAGTACATTGCCATTACAAGAACAAAAGCATGATCCAGCCAAGACTAGTCCATTTTTTATTTACTAATAAAGATTCATAAATGCCAACTTAAGTCACCTTGCTTTAGGTGTCTGCATATCTCAACAACCTTTTGGCCCACAAGAGTAAAATCTTGGTCTTAATAAGATTTTTCCTGTTCAATGCCCTCTGTCCCACTAAACCTGCAAGATTATATAAATATCATACTAAGCTAAAGACCACTCATATAGTAATTGAATGAAATATGGGGAATCCAATGTGTGAAAACAATAAATACAAGACTCTTCATATAGAAAGAAAAAAAAAATGACACTCCAAAATAGTATAGACTATTTCCATGGGATTAATTATTATTTATTTATTTATTTTCAAAAAAAGGGTGTCTTGGTTCATCTAGCCACATTAAATGCTAATATAATAAGGTGAGTTTGGTACCAATTTTAATTGCAGTCACGAGGACCATGCATACAGTGATCAATACACAGGACAAGTAGCATAGTAGATTATTAGTAAGATTTTTACCCTTAATAGTTCGTAGAAACTGTTCAAAAAATATGACTATTTGTTTAATGAGACTATGGACAGTGGGACCATAGAGGGTAAAAATTATGCTCCTTAATTACAGGCAATCTTCACCAGGAAATCATCCTTCATTTTAGCCTGAATGAAGGGCACTACAATATAACTATCTTCAAAAAAAAAAAAAAAAAAAAAAAAAAAAAATTAAACCCCACCTGAGTTTTTTGCAAAATCTTTAAAGTCAGATCCAGATAAGCTTAAGATGAATGCTTCAAACAGAAATGATTAAATAAAACACAAGAGGAAGAAAAAGAAAATGGCTCAAATTTTGTATTTGCAAGAAAGAAACTAATGCAGCTCTAGTGAAAAAAGGAATAAACACACATGACACCCAAAAAAACAGGCTTAAAAAGACAAGAAAAAAGAGTTCTTGAAAGTCATCAAGATTCCATTTTTTTTTTTTAACTTTTTAGCAAAAAAACCTGCAAAATGTAAAGCTGAAAACTTTAGTGAAACATCAAGCTCAAAACACAGACAAAACACTGTTAGAGTGAAATGAAAAAGTAAAGAGAAACCATACTGCTACATTCCAAAAAGTTATTCAAAAAGTTTACATCATGACATTGTACAAAAGAAGAACAAAAAGCCACCATTTTTTGCTAATATAAAGAACCCCATAAAAGAAAAAGTTTAAAAAGAGAAAATGTGTAAATTGAGATTTTGGTCTTACCAAGAAAAGATACAGGAAGGATATCAGAAGAGTGTTAGAATTTTCCACCATTCATTAAAGAAACAACAAGAAGAAATAGAAAAGAAATGAACATTTTTTTGTGTATATATATAAGTAGTAGTAGTACTAGTACTAGTGATTATAGCACAGTACTCGAGGTTACCTGCTCTGATGGAAGTAATACCTAATCTTTTTTCTGACTTTGGTTTCTTTCTATCTATTGTTGGCTCTTAGCTGTGTAATGTGGACTGCAAAAGAGAGTGTTGAGCTATATGTTTCAAAGTTTTTTTTGTTTCAAAGTTTTTTTGGTAGCTTTTGAAAATAATGATGTGAGAATCTACCGGGAGAAATAGATTTTTGGTTTTTTATAATTTTTTTTAAAAATTTTATGATCTTTTAAAAGAGATCTTTATTTTTTACATATAAGAGATCTGAGAAAAATATTTTCTTCTAATCAAATTGTAAGAGGGCAAGAGATTTTATTTCCTCTATACATAAAGAATGCAATATTTGAAAAAAATACACTTCTTTTGTTTTAATTTATGTGAAGTTGTTTGATTGAGTACAGTAGTTATGAACTTGTAGTTTAAAATAAATTATAAATATTTGTGTGGCTAGAAATCTCATTAAGAAAAAAAGTGAAATTTAAAATAAAATTGTTACTCCCTCCGTCCATTTTCACTTGTCCATGTTTGACTTGACACACCCACCAAGAAGTAACTAATAAAATGATAAGTTTACTACATCACTCTTTGAATTTAATAAATTCAACGTTTTGAGAAATGCATTGCGAAAAACAACAACAACAATATGTGTAATCTCATCGGTTGGGTCTGGGAAAGGTAGAGTGTACGCAGACCTTACCCTACCTCGCGGTGGTCGAGAGGCTATTTCCGAAAGACCCTCAGCTCAAGTAACACATATCAAAGCAGATTTAAAAGAAGAAAACAGAAGTAATGACTATATCTTAAATAAAAGGGGAAGCAATATAAAGCATACAGAGAAGAGGAACAGTAACCACAACAGAATGAAGTACAATAAACAACATGTAGTCACAGAAATCCAGGAACCAAAAACTACGAGAATAATGCTAATTCTACTAGTATGCTAGGATAAATCTATCTCGCGAGACAACGAGACGACGCTAACTACCTACTACCCTACTATCCTGATCCGCAACCTCCTATTTAATAAGTTTATGTCCTCAATAAGCTGAAGCTGCACCATTCCTGTCTAATCACCTCCCTCAATGCTTTTTCGACCTATCTGTACCTCTCCTAAAGTTCACAATAGCAACCTCTCACACCTTCTCACTAGGCATCCGCATCTATCCTCATGTTCAAACCATCTCAGTCTCGCTTCTCTCATCTTGTCTACCACGTAAGCCATCCCCAACTTGTCCGAAATCTTTATTCATAATTTTATCTCTACTGGTATGCCCGAACATCCACCTCAACATCCTTATATCTCTTCTCGAACATGAGTTCTTAACTCATGAGCTCGAATTTTTACCAAAGAGATTCAAAAATAAAAGTAAACACACGAAAAAGCCAAGGGGGTTCAACATTTACTATATATACATAAAAATGCCCGAACATCCACCTCAACATCCTTATATCCGCTGTTCTCATCTTCTGAACATGAGAGTTCTTAACTCAGTAGGGCGGAGCTCGAATTTTTACCAAAGAGGTTCAAAAATAAAAAGAAGTAAACACACGAAAAAGCCAAAGGGGTTCAACATTTACTATATATACATAAAAAATAATTTTAATCTTGTATATACATTATAATTTTTAGCCTAAAAGGGGTTCGGATGAACCCCCGACCCAACCTAGCTCCGCCCCTGCTTAATTGGCCAACACTCCGCGAGAAATGTATTGTGAAATGACTATAGTTAATAATGAGTGTAAATTAGGAACTAAGTAATAAATTTTGTCTTGATTTTTCAATCTGGACAAGTAACAGTATTAGTATAGCGGACAAGTGTTAGTACATTGGACAAGTAAAAATAGACGGAGAGAGTAGTAAACATTATAAAAGATTTAAAAATGACTAAAAAGAAAAGAATGTCATATAAATTGAGCCGGACGGAGTAGTATTTGAAAGAAAATGTAAAAGGGTATGTGAAAAATCTAGTTATGCATTTAATTCGAAAAGTAGAAGTTTTGTAGTGAAAAAAAATTATGTGACTGATCAAAATCACTTTGTAAAACTTAAAACATATCTTCTAAAAGAATTTCAAAATATCAATCCATAGCGAGACGCTATTTTGAAAAGACAAAAAAAGAAAAATATTCATATCCAAAGGGGCTCTTAAAATAAAGCTGTTTCTGGTGGAAGAATACGTTATCTAGGAAGAATACGTTATCTAGGATAGAATTTTGATTTTAAAATTGAAATGCCGTTATGTGTGAATGTGGGACCTTTTTTCTGGACAGATTCTCGTACTATTTGTTGCGTGTTCTTTATTTTCTTTTTTGGACACTTGTGTGTTTTGCTGATGATTTTTATCACGCTAGTTGCAAGAGTATTTTAATAAATATTTGTCATTTGTTAACCACTTTGATTTGCATGTTCGTTCTGAAACTAAGATTTTGTAAATGGAATTGCTATTTTTTTTTTTGGCAAATAAGTACTTAAACTTTAGAGTGACCCCGTGTATTACCATCCAGGTCATGACCCTCTTTTTATTAGTTTGTTAAAAAAAAATGGCGTATTTAAAAATAATTTAATTTTAAATTTCTTATTACGGAGATGGTATATAATCTCACAAATGCTTATGATTTATTTTGGACATAAATTTTCTCAAAAATTGCTTAAACTTTGTGTATAGTCAACGTTACATAAAATGAGAGAAAAGAAAGTATTTAGAATAGGGCAGGTCAGTGCTGCCATTGTGTGTGATGGAATAGATGAGATACATAATAAAAAATCTCGTGTTCGAACCCTAAAAATGAAGATATATTTTATATGGAGTGAATATTGATTCTTCCTAGTAAACTCTATCCCACACAAATTTGAATTAGGTAAGCTAGTGATATTTCGGATATTAAACACATAAAATTAAAAATAGGAGAGGTAAATGAAAAGGTTCGGGAGAAATGAATTTTTTGTCCGTTACAAATTCTTTTTAGTTTTATGACTTTTTTATAAGAGATTTTCATTTCTTTTCACATAAAAGGTCTAAAAAAAACACATAAGAGATCTGAAAAAGATATTTTCTTCTATTCAAATTGTAAGTGCCCGTTTGGATTAGCTAAAAAAAGTGGCTTTAAGCATAAGTGCTTAGAGTACTTTTAAGTGTTGAAAATTATTTTATAAATAAGCAGTTACATGTTTGGATAAAAGTGCTTAAAGGGTTTTAAGAAGTAAGGGTAGTATTGGAATTAACAGAAAATATAAGGTATAAAAGGGTAAAGTTGTTGGTGAAACCAAAATGGCTTTTAAGCCAAAGAAAAAATAAGTTAGGGTTGAGTAACTTCTTGGTTTTGGCTTATATTAAACACTTTTTAACTTAATTTAAATTGTTTTCTATTTTACCAAACATCCAAATAAGTTAAAAATAGCTTATAAGCTGGTTTAACCAACTTATAAATCAATCCAAACGAGCTCTAAGAGGCCAAGAGATCTTATTTCCTCAAAAGTCCAAGGGTGTACTCAGCATTTTGGAATGTTAGGATCGTTTGGCTCATGGAGTGATTAGTAGTTTGGTTTCCGGTACTCTTAGTCAAGTACTGTCAATACATATTATTATTTTACATTTTACAACAAATAAAATACAGCAAAGGGTCATATATACCCCTGTACTATCCAGAAACAGTTGTGCATATCCCCCATTTGCTTTTTTAATGATATACATCCCCACTGTTAACGTTTTGGTCATATATACCCCCACGTCTGACGGCCCATTTAACGGGGACATGTGGCACTATCTCAACGGCTCCAACCATTTTCTTTTTTATTTAATCTAATTTATCATTAAAAAATTATTTTAAACAGGAAAGGGGCTATTTCTAAAAAATGTGGCTATTTCTGAAATTCAAAATGTGGTTTCTTCTTCTTCTCCAATTAATTTGCAGCTAAAATTCACCTAAAAACCCACCTATTTCTTCACCAAATTATCCCAAATTTCAGATATCAGCTCTTCAAGATTTAACCGATCTTTTGCAATAACATTAACTCGAAACAAAGCTCGCTTGAAGAAACCCAAAACTTGAACTTGAAGCTTCATTAATGGCTGTCCATGAAGTTTCTATTTTTTCTTCACGTTCAGCTACCCAAGACCAGCTTTAATCACAATTTTTAGATTCAATTATCAATACACAATTGATTCCAACAAATTTTTTACCATTTTGATTTTTCTTTCGGGCCACCATTTTGTTGACTATGCTGAGAATGGACTGAACCTTGTAGGGTTGATGAGATGGGGCAAATTTCAAAGTGGGTTTAATTTTGGATCCATGAATATACCGTTGCAGTCGTCGCATGCCGGTGGTGGAGCTTCGCCGGAGATTAGACTTTCTAATTTTCATTTTTTTGTTTTGTTTTGTGTTTGGTAAATTAGATTAAATTAAAAAAAATATGGTTGGGCATTTAAGATGAGGCCACGTGTCCGGGGGAACGGAGCCTTTTAAACGGAGGGATGTATATGACCAAAACGCTAATGGGAGTGGTATATATCATCAAAAAAGCAAACTGAGGATACGCACAACTATTTCGGGATAGTACAGGGGTATATATGACCCTTTGCCGTATAAAATATATAGATTAATTCTTTCCAAAATTTTACTCGTGTTACTTATGCAAAATTTTGTATCAAAAACTAAATACTTGTAATGCACATTTGTTTTATTAATCTAAAGTTATATCAATAACTGAATGTTAAATCAGTAATACTCAACTTAAAAGTCTATGCCCTTCTCCATGTAATTATTATTTTTGGTATATACAGGTTGAAGTCGTGCCTAATTCCTCCGTCATAAGGATGAAATATTTGATTTTTTTATTATTTTTTTTAAAAAAAACTTAATAGTACAGCAATTTAATGATTGATGACATTGTGAAGCACATGGGTTCGCATTTAATCAATCTTTGAGAAACAAACATATCAATTTTAGCATGGATAACGACAGAACATGAAGAAGCGTTCGATTAGTTTTGGATGGTGTAGCCTTAAGGAATTTATAAAATTATTAGTTTGTTTTTTAGGTGTATCTGTAAATGCATACTTCTCCCAATCAAAATATAAGATATTATTTTAGTTAAATAATCAACTAACTGATCATAAGAGTTACAAGTCTCACAACTATGCAATTTCCCATGAGACTTCTTGATATGGATACAAACAACGTAGACAATCTCTAATAACAAAGAAATTACATAGACCACCATAACCATAGGTATTTGGGGAAGCAGTAACACACAGATCCCAAAAGATCATTTGGTACTTGCCGAGTGTTTGGACTAAGCCTGTTTTTTCAGAGTCCGGAGCCAAAATGGCTTGTTTTTGAAGCTAATAGTCAAAATAGAATGTCTTTTTTTTTATATCAAAATGGGTATTTCGTTGGTTATCCAACAAATACCCATATGTTTGCGTTGCATTTTCTACATCTGTAGCGAAATGTAACAAATAATATAAATTTTTTTTTTTTGTATTTCGTGGTACTAGTAACGAAATAGAATTTTTTTTTATTTTTTTATTTCGTTGGTAAAAAAAAAAACGAATTAACTATTTTTTTTTATTTCGTTCATACAAAAAACGAAATATAACAAATAATTTTTTTTTTTTGTATTTCGTGGTACTAGTAACGAAATAGGAATTTTTTTTTTATTTCGTTGGTAAAAAAAAAACCAATTAAATATTTTTTTTTCTTTTTTTTTTTTGTATTTCGTAGGACTACCAACGAAATGCACAAATTTTTTTTATTTTTTTTTATTTCGTTTATAAAAAAATGAAATAAATATATATTTTTTTTATTTCGTTTATACAAAAACGAAATAGGAAAATATAATTTTTTTTTGTATTTCGTTTATATAAAAACGAAATAGGAAAATAATTTTTTTTTTTTTTGCATTTCGTTTATATTCATCGTATTTGATTAACTAAATCTCAAACTAACTAACTTCATTAATGTCTAAAAAACCTTTTTTCGGCGGATGGTTTTAAAAAAAAACATAAAGGAGAGGGGAGTTGGACTACGACGCTGTGAACAATGGGGCTTGGACAACGACACTCTCGGATGGGAGGGGGGAAATCGCTCACTCGATAATGAAGATGGACGAGATGGAGAGGAAGATGAAGATGAAGATGAATACGATAGAATTAGCGTCGTTCCTGAGACTGACGAAGATTAGAATATTTACATTAATAAGATATCGTTTATATTTTTAATGAAGTCGGATTTATTTACTTGAAATTCAAATTGAAATAACATTGAAAAATGAAAAAGGTACAAATACAACACTTAACTAGCCGACATAACAACGAAAAATGCTTATGGAAAATCATCTTCATCAGACATTTCGCAGTCTGAGTTCCAATCAGGGGTAACATATAACCAATCTGTGTCCCTCCAAACGCAACCATCGCAAACGCATCCTATTATTTTCTTCGCGAATGCGGTTCAAAGCAAGATTCAATTCTTGGGGTGATGTGAGCGGCATGCCTATTGCACGGCGTTTTGGACGATGTAGGCCACGACTTCTTAAATCGATCTCAATATTATGAGCTTCATTCAGGCGGTAGTTCCATTCTCTCCTCATCTTGCTAATGTATTGTCTATTGTAGCGCTCGCTCGGATTAGCGAGTACTCAAATTCACGTTCCAAAACCCATTTCCTACCCATTGACTCAAAAATGTCACCAGGTGATATGTCATTGGGCGCGTTGCCGGAAGAATGGATTCCACGATGACATTTTGAAAGAGTTTGTTTTAGCGTGATGAGATGAATGAGGTATTATGGAAGACTATTTATAGAAAAATACATGGTGCGAAAGGTCTAAACCCCATGCAATTTTCGTATTTATTAAAAAAAACAATTCATATAGAAGTCTAATTAGTCAGAAAAACACCATAATTCATATTGACGGAATATATGTTGCTATAATAAGTCATATATAAGTCTAAATAGTCATAGATACACAATAAATTTTTTTATTCATTTCTGTTGGTTCAATCAGTTTCAGACGAGCATTGAATAGTTGTCAAAATAATATCTTTTACATTTCGTGACTTAATTTGCGAATTTTTTTACTTTTCTCCATTTATAAATATTGTCCTATCTTTACCTATGGTATATCCTTCATCTTTCAATTTTCTTTTATCCATCTCATATCTTTCATCTATTGTTTTTCTCTTATCTGTTTCATATCCTTCAACTTTTATTTTTTTCTCTCATATATTTCATAAAAGATGACGGAAACTCATGTTAAAGTGTATTTATTTTGGGGTGGTGAAGTTGTGTATGAAGCAGGTTCGGTTAGATATAGCCGTGGTCCTGAAATAGGGTAAAGGTTTCCAATTTCCCTAAAATATGATCGTCTGCAACGCGTCTTAAGGAGTAAAATGTTCGTAAATGATCCTGAACTATCGGTTATAACCGGACGATGTCCAAGTTCATTTACGCCGATGGTTCACCAATTTATGGTGAGATGCCAATTACGGACGATGAATCTTTATCGTCATTTCTTCGTTGTCCCGAGATTTTTAAAAATCACATATGCATAGCGGCGCTTGACATGTATGCTACGGTTCAACGCTCTACCCGGAGTCGAAGTACCGAACGACAATGAGTTCGATTTTAGAGGTACTACCTATCTCCCAAGTTTGAATATTGGTTTTTCAAGGGGTGTAGTTCAACAACAAACAATTGTAGGATTTGGTAGTCAGTCAAATGATACAACTAATTATGGTACACAGTATGATGGTATGGCTTCAACGCACGATCATAACTTTGATTGGAGTGGACGAGAATCGTGAGACGGTGGACAAGTAATGCTACTACGCAGTTGCATAATTTGAATTGTAATGTACGACACCCTTCACATCCCGGTCCAAGTGAATTGGACAGTGATAGGTAAATATAATCATATTTTATTCACTTTATTCATGGATTGTATAATTGTGTTTGACTTGTAAATTCTATGAATTTTCTTATTTATAGGCATAACGATTTTGAAGATAACCCCACATTGACTCAGCTCACACAAATTGTGAGCAATAATGATTTAGCTAATGATATAATAAATGAGTCGGATAGCGATAGTCCATTAGATCATGAAGGGATGGACGATGATCAATCGTCTGCCGACGGTGACGATTCTGATGAAGATGTTGCGGCCCCCAATAATCTTAGTGTTAATTATCATTCAAATGTGATCCCATATTTGGATAATACAGAAGAAATCGAACCGGAAGATTTTGCATACATGAGAGATAACAGGTTTGTTCGGGCCGCACTTTGGAATTCCAGTAATCCTAAAGTTATCAAATAGGTTAGTTTGGTGCTACTAATTTTTAATAATATATTATTTTTGAATTTTGTGATTTTAATTGGTGTAATTAGGAGTTGATATTTTTTCTTGTACATGCAAATAGGTATGTTATTTCATAGCAAGAAGCAAATGAAAGGTGCAGTGAGACTCTATAATATAGCCCACAAAAAAGAATTTAATACGGATCAAGCCAAAGGTACATTTTGGAAGGTTATTTGCAAGCGGCATGAGGAAGGTTGTAGTTGGATGATCCGTTTTCGTTGATCGGAAGTGGTATGTGGAAAGCAGAAAAATGATTGAGCCACATAATTGTGACACGGATGATTATACGGAGGATCATTTCAATTTGAATAGCAATATGATTGCTACTTCGTTGATACCATATGTTATGATCAATGCACAAATCAGTATTAAGTTTGTTCAGGAAACTATAAAAGGCATCCATCACTATACTCCTAATTATAGAAAAACGCAAAAAGGGCGTAAGAAAACTTTTGAGATGCGTATGGTGATTTCGAAGGTTCTTTTAGGGCATTGCCTCGTTACATGGCTGCCCTAGAACATTTCAATCCGGGCACTATTGTTGAGTGGACACACGAGTCAACTACAATGCAAGGCGAACACATCTTCACGTATCTTTTACGGGCCTTTAAACCAAGTATCGATGGATTAAAAAGTTGCGAGGCCGGTCATCTCAATAGATGACACTCATGTCTATGGTAAGTATGAGATGAAATTGTTGATTCTTTGTTGGCATTGATGCAAACGGAAATATTTTTCCACTTGCATATGCTATAGTTGCACATGAGAGATATGAGTCATGGACTTGGTTTCTCAGTTTATTATGGAGACATGTTGTTTGTGATAGAAAAGGCATTGGACTAATTTCGACCATCACCAAGGGATCTTGTAATGCGTAATGACACATGAATGGTTCTGACCACCCACCACACATCATAAATTTTGTGTTCGACATTTAAAAAGCAACTTTAACAAAAAGTTTCTTAACTCGATCTTGAGAAGCTAATGTGGTTGGGCGCTACTGAGCACCGAAGAAGAAATACCAAATGAGGATGCAACAAATCAAAACTTTGTCACTGCCGCACATATGTGGTTAAGCGAGCTTTCGAAGGAAAAATGGACATTGTATAAGGACGGTGGTTATAGGTGGGGGGCTATGACGACAAATGTCTCTGAGTCTTACAACGGTTTATTGAAGAAAGCCCGTGGATTGCCTGTTACTGCCATGGTTCGCTTGACCTTTAAAAATCTTGTTGATCATTGACCATGATTATGAAAGTAATTTAATTATATTTTCTAACTAAATCATCATATAAAGGATTTGGAACCGATTTACATACAAATACATGTGTATCATATGTATTAAATATTATAGTAATATTAATAACTATACGTATATGATACACATTAATTTCTTTTTGCCAATAAATGGCTTTCTTACGTCACTGTTTGTTATATATTTTTTTGTAGGCGCGTGGAATTCATGGAGTTAGACATTTGGCTTACAGTGTTCAGGAAGATCCGTCAGAGTGGCCTTCAGATTCTCAGGGTATGAATGCATTGATGCAAAGGTTTATTAACATGTCGACTGAGTCTCTGAATGCTGCTGCAATGGGACGAGGTTGACATTTGATCCCGATTACATACCACCAGCAGTTTATGTGGCACCGCCTAAGTTGCCAATTGGTCGTCGGGATTGTGCAAATGTACGTGGTGCTGGTAACCCACGGGGTCGAGGTCAGGTGGCGCACCAGCTTGTTGATGACGATCAAGTTGATGATCTAGAGCCACACCCAAGTATGGAATATTTATTTGATATTTTCGGCCCATCTATGACTGCTTCATATCATCCACCTACGAATTTACCCACCCCATATCACCCATCTAGTCCACATTACCCACATACGAATTTACTAGCCCATATTATCCGTCGATGGAATTTTCCGACCCATCTATGACCGCCCGTGCTCCATGTCACTCATCTATGGATATACATAGCTCCCACTATCCGACCATGGATATATCTGGCCCATCTATGATTCGGTCTGAGGCTCCATATAACTCGTCTAATATGGTCACTCCACAAGCATCATCACAATTAAGAGGTTTCACCCCATTTAGCAATTCTTCACAACCTTGGAGCCAACAGGCTTTGGACAACCTCCTTTTCCAAGTTCCTCAGACTAGTACCTCATCCCGACCTCCAGCTAATTTTCCCTGTGATGGAAGGAGGCTCAGTTTTAATGATGCATATGCACCTATGTTAGATGTTCGGGACTTAGAGGCACAGGTTCGTTTTGAATTTAAATTTTTATGTATATAATTTAAGTGTCGCGTTAAAAAGTAACTTTTATTTTGTATGATATTTATAGGGTGCGGAAGGGATGCATGAGGGGGTTCCTCCACGCAGATCTCGTAGGGATCGCCGGCAAACACAATGTGGCACTGGTGGGAGGAAAGGATGCACACGTAGGGATGCATGAGGAGCTTTAACAACTTCTTTTGAAAATTTATTGTGTATCTATGACTATTTAGACTTATATATGACTTATTATAGCGACATGTATTCCGTCAATATGAATTATGGTGTTTTTCTGACTAATTAGACTTCTATATGAATTGTTTTTTTAATAAATACGAAAATACGATATCTTATTAATCTAAATATTCTAACCTTCGTCAGTGTCAGGAACGACGCTAATGCTATCGTATTCTCTTCATCTTCCTCTCCAGCTCGTCCATCTTCATTATCGGGTGAGTGATTTCCCCTCTCCAATCCGAGAGCGTCGTAGTCCAAGCCCCACGAGTTCACGACGTCGTAGTCCAACTCCCTCTCCTTTATGTTTTTTTTTTTTTTAAAACCATCCGCGAAAAAAGGTTTTTTAGACATTAATGAAGTTAGTTAGTTTGAGATTTAGATAATCAAATACGATGAATATAAACGAAATGCAAAAAAAAAAATATATATTTTCCTATTTCGTTTTTATATAAACGAAATACAAAAAAAAATATTATATTTTCCTATTTCATTTTTGTATAAACGAAATAAAAAATATATATATTTATTTCGTTTTTTTATAAACGAAATAAAAAAAAAAAAAAAAATTTTGCATTTCTTTGGACTACCAACGAAATAGGATAAATTTTTTTTTAATTTTTTTTATCCTATTTCGTTGGTAGTTCCACGAAATACAAAAAAAAGAAAAAAAAATTATATTTTCATATTTCGTTTTTTGTATGAACGAAATAAAAAAAAAATATTTAATTCATTTTTTTTACCAACGAAATAAAAAAAAAAATTCCTATTTCGTTACTAGTACCACAAAATACAAAAAAAAAAAAAATATTATTTGTTATATTTCGTTTTTTGTATGAACGAAATAAAAAAAATATTTAATTCGTTTTTTTTTAACCAACGAAATCAAATTTTTTTTTCCTATTTCGTTACTAGTACCACGAAATACAAAAAAAAAAAAAAAAAAAAAAAAATTATTTGTTACATTTCGCTACAGATGTAGCGAAATGCAAACAGTGTCATGGGTATTTCGTTGGATAACCAACGAAATACCCATTTTAGTATATAAAAAAAGGCATTCTATTTTGAGCTATTAGCTCTAAAAACAAGCCATGACTCCGGACTCTGTTTTTCCATATAAAATTCTCACTTTTTGTGTTTGGTTATACATTGAATTCATATTTTTACATTGTGTTTAGAGGATTTAAACTCTCTATGGATAAGGTTCTTTCCTTTCAACTCATTGTATATATTTTTAAAATTATAGGTTCCAACTTATTACTTATTGCAGTTTTAATGATTTTTTACGTAAAATTTATGCTCGACATCAAAAGTACGTAATTCAATTGAACCAGGCGTCGCGACTCTACATCCACCCTTGGCTGTGTTTTCAAGTTTGAAAAGTAAGTTTGACCGGTTTTTTAAGTAAACATTTTTTTTCTATTCATAAAATTTCAACTTCTTTAAAAGTCAACTACACGTCCAAACATAACTCTATTTCCAAATACCTTTTTTTTCTTCAAATACTACTTACTTTTTATCAAATATCACTTTTTTATATCTAAACGCCTAGGTAAAATCAACTTTTGATTCTTATTTAAATGATCTAATTCGATGAATAATCATTGTTGTTGCAATTAAAGGTTCTCCAACATAAACTAAAATTGGACAATGAAACATTTTAGATATCCAACATTCTACACAAAATTAAAAAAGAAATTGTTTCATTCAATTGCTAACATAATGCTGCAGAATAAATAAAAGTATTCCTTCGTTGTTTTATAATTAGCTTTTTAGATGATATCGTATACACAATCCACTACATAAAGCAAAGTTTCTGAAAAAACACTGACAACATTAAAAAAAAAAAAGTGTTTGAGCAATGCTCAAGTTTGTGGTAAAATTACGAATTTAAAATTCCATTGATGATGTTCAAAAGTTCGTAAGAATATATCTTAAAGTTAAATACTCCACTTTTATGGTCATTCTTGATTGATGCATTTGAATTTTACTGGCACTTGATTGTGTACTTCCTTTTTCTCTCTCTTTTGCGTTGATATACACTGGTTATTAATGAAACACCAAAAAGATTGATGAAAATAAGTTATATTTACTAATAATATATAAAGACTTTTTTATATTTGTTTAACC
>NC_081348.1:52837260-52854068 GCF_029784015.1 Lycium ferocissimum | reverse complement strand
TTACGGCCTTTTCCCCCCGTGGGTCGTTTTTAAACCCTTTAAACAACCTTAAACTTATTTTTTCGGTGATTTACGACCATGGTTTACGGGCCGTATACTAGTTTACGGCCCGTCCTCCACGCACGTATTTAAGCTTTTAAGAAAACGTAAAGTTGAGATTTTTGACCGTTTGAGGACGGACGCACTATACGGTCCGTAAATCACTTTACGGGCCGTATTGCACTTTACGACCACTGGCTGGGAAATTTTCGCAACTTTATTATTTTCACAAAATTCATGATTGGCCATTCCCAACTTAACAACACATCATATACTCAAGCTCTTCATCGTTCTACTCGTCACTCAAGTACGAAAAAATTTCGAGGTGTCACAACTCTCTCCTCTAGACAACTCCTAAGTCTGATACCACTGTACTGCAATATCACGAGGTCTATACGAAGCTAACTCCACCGACTCAACCTCACTTGCATGCATAACCCTTAAAGTCCTCTGCATACCATCAATGAAATCCGGGGATCCATATTTTGCTTTATCACCGAAAATTCCGGAGGATCTAACCTGGAAAGTCTTAACCCTCGAACTACTGCCTCCCCGCCGCCGAGCCTCGAGCGGCTACTAACTGTCAATAATCGAACAGAAGATCCCCATCCTAGCCCGGGAGCATGGGCCGAGGAACTCGGAGTCCGACAAAGGTGAAGTGTGCGAAGTCTGAGATGGTCTCTCACTCTGAATCTCACCCCGAGCTCCTAAATAGCCGGCCGAGTACCCCCGCCAAAGGGCCTCCTCCGTGGCTTTCTTGCCTTTTCCGGGGTACCGTAGCTTTGGGGAGGCATTGTTGAAATCATAACAATTCATCAGAAAACGAACGCCTAACACATGGCTCTATCGCACAATCTAGGAGAGAAAGAATGACATCATCCTAAATTTCCTGTAGCATCCTGTTTATAAGTGTGGTGCACAACACGCCCATAAATAAGACTCTACTAGACACGATTTGTAGGCAACCCTAGGACGAAACTGCTCTGATGCTACTTCTGTCACGACCCAAACCGATGATCCGTGACGAGGAGTCTGACCTCTAGCGACCAAACACCCCTAACTCATACCGAAAATACGCCGAACATCAATAGCCTCCATAAATTTATTGCAAACTAATCTCATAAAAGAGAAACATCCGAACTCGTACAATCTACATATGTATATACACAACATGCGGAAGAACAGGGCAAGCCAGGTAGGCTGCTATATATTATATACACAAAAAGAATATGTTCGACATCATCGATCGCTACATACAACCGGCTAAAGCGTACCTCTACCGGAATAAAGTCGAGAAGGACTCGGACAAACGGCCCCATCGTACCCATCTATATACATCTCAAAAAGATGGCCTACCAAAATATACCGCAACCCCATCAAAATGGAGCGACCGATCTTCGCCGGATAAGTGGTCCCACTAAGCCGGGACCACCTCCATGTCTACTCCGTACTCGCGGTACGAACGCAAATTACCTCTCGAGCACCGGGGAGTCAAGATTAATAATGTACCGAATATGTAAGGCATAAAGACAACACGTATAAATATGAATCATGAATAAGATCCGAACTCATAAGTCGAAATGATTATCCGCATGAATCTCGTATGAACTAAGATATCCGTTCGGATTCGATCGAATATATATGTCGGGAAGTATGGATACGCATATATATATATGTATATATCTAGTAGGTACATACCTCATCGTCGTCACATCATAGGCCACACCTTCACCCCCGTCAAGTGTGCCTTTCATGTATATACTCCAACATCATAGGCCACCATGGACCACTCACAGCTACACCTTCACCCCCTCGCTCGTGCCTTTTCACCGCACCCGAGAACTGAAAGTGAATGCATAATATAAGTAAGACTTGAACAACAGGATTCTCAAATAATATAATGGCAATTTGCCTCTCATGGGCCTTACTAAACTCATACTACTAGGATAAGAATCGATAAGATTCGGGTAATGGGAAAATACCTACAATGCACGGAACATCAACTCGTATTTCTTATAGTTCTTATGAAAGTAATATGGAAACTCTCTTACTCGCTTATCGGTTCATATCATAGGATCATGCCAAAAAAAAAAAAAAAGAATAACCTTAACATACCTTGACATATATCAAATCGCCCAACCTCTACTTGAACTTGTAAATCTAATTAAGATAACATAAGCCTTAATTAGGCTATTCACCTTACTCACTAATCATCATAATTACAAAAAAGCTTAACACTATGGACAACATATCCCTTAAAAACGTAGAAAATCCCTAACTCCTAATTTCATCCAATCTCAACTACAATATCAAGGATAACATTAATGGAAACACTCTCATAACAAGATACACCCAAACACATCCCTCAATCATCTCTCGACATAACCCCAAAAGCACTATTTAACCTTTCATTGACTTATCACTCTTCTATGGCTATCTTCTCTTCACATGAACCACCAAAACTCTTAGTAACTAACTTAAATACAAGGGTAGAAATCATTTACATACCTTTCGAGGGCCAAGAATCCAAGAATCACTTAATTTCAACTTCCTAAGCTTTCCCATTTTCTTTATAAAACCTCTAAAACAACCTCTTTCTCACAAGCTCAAGTTTACGGGGTCCGGTCTTGTCAATCTTCACTACTATACCACAAATATTGGGAGAAAGCAAAAATATTAGGGTTTTCTCTCGATACGGAAATGGGAGAAATAAGACATAAGGTCATGACCATGTATTTATACTTGGAGAATTAACTCGTTTCAAGTGGTCCGGTTCGACGAGCGGGACGACGAACCGTCGATATGTCGACGGTCGTGCGACGTGCTCGTCGACCCGCGCTGCGGCACGTACGGACGCGAACCGCGACGCCACACAACGATGGCCCGTCGACAGCTTCGACGACCCGTCAATCTCGACCGGTGTCCGGCAGACTTTTCCAATTCAGTTCAGACCACGCCGATTCGACTCGTCAACTTCTAACTCTATAAACCACCAGAATACCGTCGGTACCATTGGCCACGGGTAAGACACTTTCATCTCCAAAAACTCGGTGCTCGGGTCTCAATTCCCAAGGCATACTCAGCTAGGAAATCATAAGTTCTACCTCTACGAAAATGAGGGGTGTAACATTTGGCCTCTATGACCTCTGCTCCCAATCTTTTAGCCAGCTCTAAACCTGTAATCATAGCCTCATACTCGGCTTCGTTGTTATTAATTAGCCATCAATTAACCGTCTTATTACGTCACCTCGGTGGAGGTTTCGAGAACGCATCCCAACTCCGGATCCTTTTACGTTAGACGCACCGTCCGTGTAAAGGGTCCAGACTCCCGTACTAGTCCCCGAGATAAGAAGCATTTCCTTATCAACCACAGAAATCATGGCCGATGCAAAATCGGCCACTAAATCTGCTAATTTTTGGGATTTGATCGCCATTCGGGATTTGTATTCAATATCATACCCGCTAATCTCACAATGCCATAGGCGGCTCGAGAACCCGGCTTATGCATAACATTCCTTGGGGGTACCACATTACAACGCATATGGGATGACACTGAAAGTAAGGTTTTAATTTCCTGGATGCACTCAATAAAGCCAAAGCAAGTTTTTCCAAATGTGGGTACCTAGTTTCGGCATCACCGAAAGTTCTACTTACATAATAAACCGGGTATTATGTACCTTTCTCCTCTCGAATCAGGACGCCGCTCACCGCTATCTCGGACACCACCAAGCGGTGCACAACGTCGTTCGCTCGGGGCGCGCGCGGGATCGAGCAGTTTGATAAGTTCTCGCAGCCTCCGCTAAGGCCATCCGACATTCGGAGTCCATGCAAGCCGCCTTAGCGGTGAGAAAAATCGATGACTTGTCCGAGGATCCGGAGATGAATCGGCTAGGCAGCCTATCCGTCCCGTCAACCTTTTGCACCCCTTGATGTCGCTGATCACAAACATATCTTCAATTGTCTTTATCTTATCCGGATTGATTTCAATCCCCCTGTTTGATACCATGAATCCGAGAAACTTGCCCGATCCGACTCCGAAAGCATATTTTTTCCGGTTCGTTGTACTTTTCAATATGCCGAAAGTTTCTCTCTCGCAAATATTTCAAAGCTGGTCCTCCCTCGCTCACGGACTTAACGACCATGTCATCTATATATAACTTCCATGTATTTCCTATTTGGTGTTCGAACATGCGGTTAACTAAACGCCGATAGGTGGCACCGTCGTTTTTTAAGCCGAAGGGCATTACATTATAAAAATATGTGCCAGACCTAGTTATAAAGGAGGTTTTTTCTCGATCCTCCGGGTCCATTTGTATTTGGTTGTACCCAGAGTAGGCATCGAGAAAACTCAGCGTATCGTGACCCGCAGTAGTGTCGATCATGCGATCGATGCTGGGCAAAGAAAATGAATCCTTCGGGCAGGCTTTATTTAAATCTTTATAATCTACGCACATTCTGAACTTATTCCCCTTTTTAGGCACTACCACAACGTTAGCTAACCAATCTGGGTATTTTACCTCACGAATGGATCCTATATTAAGAAGCTTGGTTACCTTCGTCCCTTACGAATGCATGTTTGCCTCGGGTTGTGGCCTCGCTTTTGTTTGACCGGGGAGGGAAACTTGGATCCGAGCTCGACCAGGTGTCGTCACATCCGATGGATACCTGTCATGTCTAAATGGGACCAAGCAAAGTAATCTGCATTATTTTTAAGGAACTCAATAAAAATTTTCCTGAGCTCGGGCGTTAACCCTGTGCCCAGGAATACCTTTCTCTCGTGATGGACGAACAAGATGACTTGCTCGAGTTCTTCGACTGTGGACTTAGTGGCATCAGAATCATTGGGCACCACAAATGTTCTCGGCACCAATTTTAACTCTTCGTCTGGTGTGTCTCCGTTTCGATTTTTCGAAGATTTCGGGATCGGGAGTTGTGATTGCTATTTGGCATTCTTCCCTTCGCTCCGATCTGGCGCCTTTATAGTCTTAACAGATTCTTCAACCGCGAACATTTCTTTTGCGGCATGCTGTTCACCACGGACGGTTTTGATACCTTCTGGAGTCGGGAATTACAATACCTGATCCATAGTCGAGGGAACCGCTCTTACGAGGTGAATCCACGGTCTTCCCAGCAATGCATTGTATCCTATCTCTCCCTCTGTCACATAAAATTTCGTCTGTTCCTGCCATACTGATCGGTATAGTGATCTCACCCTTCGTCGTTTCGCATGCCATGTGAATCCGTCGAGGACCCGTGTTGCCGGCACGATCCGATCTAATAGTCCTACATTCGACGACTCTCCATCGGATGATATTAGCCGAGCTACCCGCATCAATCAAAGACACGTTTAATTCTAAACTTATTGACAAGGACAGATATTACCAGTGCGTCATTATGTGGCTGGGCGATGCCTTCCATGTCCTCGTCATTGAATGTGATGAGGCCATCGGGGTCATCGTTTCGGATACGCTTTTCCCTCTTTATGGAAACTTTTGTGCGTTTTACGACCGACCCAACGGAATGTCGGGGCTTCCTCCCACGATCATGTGTATCACCCGGGCGAGGCTCTTCCGACCTCATCCTCGCTTGTCGGAGTCCGTATTTTAAAAATGGGTTTTTGCTCGTTCACTTAGAATTCTTGAAGATGTCCCAAATTGAACAAACGGCGACCTCTCTCTCACTGTCGACAATCCCTCGTTCGATAGCCGCGAGTATGATGATCTTATAAATAAGACTTTTATCCCGCTTCTCCGGTCGATTGATTGGCCTCGGATGTCTGTTTCTTTATTTCGGATAACGGCCGCCGCTATGGTTGCTACATCGACGCAAAAGTTGTACTCGGATAACCTAGGAGTTTCTCTGTTTCCCGGAGCTCGATCGACAACATTTCTGTTTATAAAACCACGGCTATTTTGGCCTCGATCATTCCTTCGACTGTTCCACCTATCATTCTTGCCGATTCGCCGTCGCGCCCCGTTCCCCTTCGATCGAGCGGGTAAGGCCGGGTACCCGTCATATGATGATCCGGAATCTCGATCTACCACTCTCCTCGAACGATCACTCCTTTTCCGAAATGCCATGATACCGGCAAGGCCTTCAATTTTATCATCTTCGACCTCGATCTTCGACCGATACCGGTCACAGTACATTAGCCTGTGCGATCACGGGTATTCTATCAGGTTTTGTTTTAGCTCCATATATGTGATCGCGCTCCTCGAATTGAGCCCCTGGGTGAAAGCCTGAATGACCCAATCATCAGTAACTGGAGGTAAGTCCATGCACTCCATTTGAAATCGAGCCACAAACTCGCGAAGGGTCTCGTCATCTTGTTACTTAACGTTGAACAAGTTCGAGTTTCGACCTTGATGGCCCCGGCATGGGCCTTAACGAAAGCATCAACGAGCATGGCAACGAATCAATCGAGGACGGCAAGTTATGATACCAAATCATAGCCCCCTTGACGAGTCTCGCCAAATTTTTAAGTAGCACCGATTCCCTTCGTCATCCTGCGAGATCATTGCCCTTAATAAGCACACGTGTACGCAGTCACATGCTCATTTGGGTCCGTTGTCCCATCGTACTTTATGATATCGGGCATGCGAAATCTCTTGGGAATTTTCATCAGTGCCACACTAGGCGGAAATGGCATTTGAACAAATTTTTTCGAATTCGGTCCCTTCAACACTGGTGGAGCCCCTGGAATCTGATCGACCCTCGAATTGTAGTTCTCCACCTTCTTGTCGTTCGCCTCTATTTTCTTTTCACCGGATTCGACCCGTTTAGTCAATTCTTCGAGCATTCTTATCAATTCGCTACTTTGCCCGGGGTGGTTCTCGTTACCCCATGGGATGCGTCTTTCCTCCGTATCCTGGGTCTATTCTGATGGGGCAATATCAGGTGCCTGACCTCGATTTTGCAATTGTGCTATGACCTCTTGCTGGGCCTGCAACTGCGCCATAGTCATGTCTAACTGGTTTTGGAGCTGTTGCAACATGACTCCATTATTCTCGCCGACCGGTATGTTGCCCACCGATGATCCGACTTGAATAGGGTTAACGGGGGGCGCGTTGTTGTTTGGTACGTCCCCGTCGTCGTGCTCGTGATGGCTTGGTTCCACTTGGAAGTTGATAGAATGGGAATCCGACATTCTGGTACACCTGAAATCAAACCTTAAAGAACAAGTGAAGAATATCGAGTGTAACCAGAATGTTGTATTGAACCGCCACTACTATCTAGGGCCCCACGGTGGGCGCCAAACTGTTTAACCTTAAAATGGGGAATAAATAAATTTATGCGTGATGCCAAAGATATGTGGCTAAGTTCAATTTGATATTAGATTACAAGGGAGACCAATAAGTGAATAAGAAAACAGATCTGACTAGATGTTAATTAAGTCCGGCCTGGGGCATGAAAACCGAGGTTGATACGATACCTATAGGATGAAGTGAACTCAAGAACAAAAATGGAGGTGAATGCAAGTAATTCTTTTGCCTTTTGATATGAACTCTTTCTTTCTTTCTGTTTGCCAACCCCTTACAATGGATGAAAACCACCTCTTTATATAGTAGAGGAGTCCTAACCCTAATACAATTCTAAAGCAAAGGAAAGAGGGCGGATATTTCGGTCTTCTTCTTATGGCAGTTAACAGCCCTTCCTACAACGCCTGGTCCCCAACTCGAATTCGACGCCTCCTTCTCGATGACCTGGTCGGGTCGTACTCGAGCACAACTAATACATCGGGAAACCGAGCATGACCGTATCCTCGGTTTTACCCGTATACAATATTATCAAAACAAATTAATTTGTGGTAGCAGGAGATGAAAATAAGTTATACTGTATTTACTAATAATATATAAAGACTTTTTTATATTATCAAAACAAATTAATTTGTGGTAGCAGGACTCTTTTAATATCAATTTTATTATCATTTTTAGTAGGTTATCAATTAATGCTTATCAAGAAATTTTCATGTTATTGCCTAATATATGACTTAATTTATATATACTTTTAGGGGTCGTTCGATTCGAACATAGTTATACAAGGATCATAATGCTATAGGTTATACAAGGATCATAATGCTAGATTAATTATTTTTTGTTGGGTTTTTGATTTATTCATTAAAATTGAATATGCAGGATTTCATTTACAATAATTACTTCTTTTTAAAAAAAAAAAAACTTTAAAGCAATGAGTTAAATTTATAATTATACCTTCGGATACTCGACTTTTATGGGTTTCTAGAAAAAAGGTGAGGATAATTTTATCTTTTTGGATGTTTTACCCATGAATAATTATCTCTGGTGATAGGATGAAACCAATTAATATAACAAAAAAATATATGTACTGCTATATCACTACAAAAGAAACCCCAATTACCAACAAAAAGTTCCGTTGGTAAATTAATCAAATCGGTTGGTAAATTGAGTTACCAACGGAATACCAACTGATATTGATCCGTTGCTAACAGGCTCGATGGTAAATTTTGCCAACCAATTTTAATTTGTTAGTAAAATTACCAATTAAAAATTGGTTGGTAAACACACAAAGATGTTGTTGGTAATTTTTGAAGCTTGGCCCTAAAATTTCCATTGGTAAATTCACTAACCAATTTTCGGTTGGTATATCGTTAGTACCTTTACTAACTAATAGAAAAGGAGTTAGTAAATTTGGTTCTTCATCATTCAATTGCATAGGAAATTTGTTGGTAACTCTAGTAACGAAAAAGAAATGTTGTTGGTATTCCGTTAGCAACTGTACTAATGGATAATAATTTGGTTGGCAAGTCCGATAGTAAAATTTTCAAGATACATTGGTAATTAATTAACAATTTTATTTACAGAAAAGTTATGTTGGTAATTCGTTGGTAATTTACAAACGAATTTTCGAAACGTTAGCAAGAACAGTTATTTAGTTTTCTAAATTATGTTAGTAATTGGTTAGCAATATTATTAATAACAAATTCTTTTGTTAGTAACCGTCAGCAAATTTATTAACTGACCGCTAATTTGTTGGTAAATATTACTAACCAAATGATTAATATTTATATTAATATAAAGCTTTGAAAAATTTGAAAGCAGTAAAACAAATCCAACAAAACATTACTTATTTAAACAATAATAACATCTATTATAGAGTTGAAGAAACAATCCAAAGTGTGCCTAACATAAAACAATCTAAATATGACTTGTTTCATTATTCGAGGATGTGTCAGGTCTACCAGAAGGAGGTGAAGGTAAGCGAGCTATGATGCCCGAACAATGTGCTTGAAGTATCTGAGTAACTTGCTCTTGCACCTCTTGTTGCACTTCATGTCTCATTTCTATACGCAATACTTATTGCATTTCTTCCCTTATTTCTTGTCTGATCACTTCTCTTATCTCATGCTTCATTTCTTGAAAATGATGTCCAACAGATTCGTGCACTCGAGCATCAAAGTCTAGATGTTAGTCTGAATCCAACTCTCCGAATTCAGAATAGTACATATCTCCAAGGAAAGGAACTAATGCCAATCAAGAATTCATACATCATAACAGTTTTTCGATAGGTTCATATAGCAGAACAGTTGGAAAAATAAAATAACTCAGTAGTAAGCACGTCAATCCATTCACCTTGGATAAGATGAAATCACCAAGCCATCTGTTACAGTCAACGTAGTTGTTATGGACTAAAGCTATGAATATCTGAAAGGGTGAAAAGGTTTTCCAATCGAAGTTTCAGAAGAAAAAAGGTAGGGAAGGAGAGAAGCAACAAGACAATACTCACTGAAAACTGAACATATTTTGTGGCGAACTTGGAAGGAAGATCCATCCATGTAAATGATTTCTCTACATATGTCCAAAACTCTGCAGCACAAGAAGTTCATCAGAAAAGAAATGTCAGCTCAAATTGACGTTACTTCATCTTATTTTTTCAAACTTGTGTAACCACTGAGCACCAATGGAATAGATGATGCAATAGAAATCTGATCCACAACCAACACTACATCCTCCTACCAGTAACAACAATACAATATTTGCTGATATGCGTGACTATGAATAGTAGGGGTGGGCGTTCGGTTTTTCGGTTCGATTTTATCAAACTTCGGTTTGGCTATTTCGAGTTCGGTTTTTTGAAGGTGGATACCAAACACCGAACTAAACTAGTTCGGTTCGGTTCTTTCGGTTTCGATTTTTTAAAGTTCGGTTCGGTTTCGATTTTTTCAATTCGGTTTTTTTGATATAATATTAGAAGCGATTCCATTGACACTAATTCATATTCTCAAAAGCAATAAAACATAAAACTGATAAATTGAAATCAAAATCAAACAAACAGATACACAAGAACAAAACTATAATCATGATATAGGATTACTAGGTGTTATATACATACCGTAAGAATAATTAAGAAAACACATAAAAGACATACATTAATCCTAAAGACACATCCTAGTTACCTTTCTTTGTTAAGGATATTTGATTTTCTCAATTGAAGTGGAAAATTAGGGATACAAATGCAAAAGAGGACTTATTACAATTGAGTTTTTTTTGCTTTAAGCTTAATGGGCCTGGACTATTTTAATTTTTTTTTGGGGTAATGTATTAAATTTCGATGTGCGATCGGTTTTTCGGTTCGGTTTTATCAAACTTCGGTTCGGCTATTTCGGTTTTGATTTTTTACGGTGGACACCAAACACCGAACCAAACTAGTTCGGTTCGGTTCGATTTGTTGAAGTTTCGGTTCGGTTCGATTTTTCGATTTTCGGTATTTATGCTCAGCCCTAATAAATAGGGTTGTAAAGTAGTCTAGATAACAAGCATAGTCAACACCAGAATATATGAATGTCTAGATAATTGCATGCCGGCTCATATTTCCTTCTCGGTAGTTGGTGCATTCTATGAGGATATCTTTGTCTTTATTGACTTCATTTTTAAACTTAAAACCGAAGACAAAGATATCCTCATAGAAATATTTGCTAATACATTAATGTATTCCATGTAGTAGATTGGGTGCAAGCCATTAATTTAAACACGTACATGTAGCCATCTCAGGTTCACTGTATATAGGTGACAAGTCGCCCAATCCAAAAAGGTAAAGGCATATAGTAAGCACAACATTAGCATCATCCCAAAGGTTCTGAAGAATCCTTGAGAACATGAGCAATCATAAGTTGCTCCTCTAGAGATCACACCTTTTTTCTCTTTTCCAAAGTTTTAGTAGATGACGATACTATCACGACCCAAACCGATGAGCCGTGATGAGTACCTGATCTCTAGTGACCAAACACCCCTATACTCGTATCTGGATAATACTGAATAACAAGGGCCCATAAGTAACTCAAACTGATCTTATACTGGCTCATGAAAGGATGACATCGTGAACTCTGTACAATCCGTATATATATGCTAAAAGAACAGTGCAAGCCAACTAGGCCGCTACATATGCTGTACATAAAAGAATAGAAGCCGACAAGGCTACATCATCTATCAAGTACATACAACTGTCTACAGACCTCTACTGGAGTATAAAGCTGTAGAGAGGACGGGACAGGGCTCCCGTCATACCCATATATACAAGTCAAAATAGCATACCAAAATGAACCGCAGCTCCGGATCAAGTGGAGCGCACTGACCACCGCTGGATAGAGGTCCTACTGAGCTGGACCGCCTGTCTGTCTACCTGAGCCTGCGGGCATGAACGCAACCCCCCCGAGCAATAGGGGAGTCAGTACGGATAATGTACTGAGTATGTAAGGCATAGAAGTAACATAAACATAAGAATCATGAACTGAATTTGAACTAAAAAAAACCAATTGACTGTCTGTATGCATCTATATGGCTGAGTATCTAAAAGTATTTGCATAAATCTGTACACTGACAATGCCTCTGTGGGCGCATAACATGCATGCTCTCAATGATAATCATGCTCATATATATATATATCATAATGCTGAGGAACGTTCAGCCCGATCCATATATATCATATAATAGTGCCGAGAAACGTACGACCCGATTCATATATCATATAATAGTGCCGAGGAACGTGTCACGACCCGACTAGGGGCCCTGACGGGTACTCGGGGCTAACCACCGAGCACCGCTCATACCATTACCCATCGTACTCACCAAGCGTTCATTCATTAATCTTATACTCAAATCATAGAAAAAACCATTTTTTTCACTTCGAAACATAATTACCTTTATATACATAAGCCCTTCGGCTGTCAAAATAATGTACATACAATAAGGACATTGTGAGACCATACCACCCACACATACGTATCTATGAGCCTCTACTAGAGTACTAGACATAGGGACGGGATAGGACCCTGTCATGCCCAAAATACATGTATATAACTATATACACAAAAGAATAAGTCAATGGCACCTCCGGAACAATGGAGTGCTCTCAAGTCAGCTAATAGCTCCTATGAGTCTGGATCACCTCCCCGTCTACCTCGCGGGTATGAAACACGCGTTCAAAGAAAAAATCGGACGTTAGTATGAACATTATACTGAGTATGTAAGGCATGAATGAAATGAACATAATAGAGAAATCATAAGACATATGATGAAGATATAACCTGCGCAACTTTTAAGGGTGGATACATTTCATACATATATTATATATATAATCGTAGTACATGTATCATCATAGCGCATACATCATCGTATCATATAAATCATCATCGTTAACCCGCGTCCGGGTAACCATCATATGCCGCCCACTAGTGGTGTCATGCCCGGCCCTCTAGGCTCGGTGTGAACATAGAAGCGCGCCTTAGCGGTGACATGCCCAACTATTTAGGCACGGTGGAATCGTATGCCCCCCGTCTTTGCGGTGACATGCCCGGCCAACTAGACACGGTGGAATCGTATCGTCATATAATCAACATAAACTTATCATTATCACACATCTCATAGGCATATCATAACCTTATCATAACTTAGCATTATTATACATTCATCATTAATTATACATTAAAGCTTGAAGGTAACCGTAGGCTATGTCGGGGTGACATGAGGTCGTGAACCCCCGACTTCGTTATGGAGTGATCATAATGGTCATATTTCACCTTGGAGGGACTAACATTTTAAGGTGAGTGCACACAAGGAAAAGCATCAATGGAACTATACTTAGGGTCATTAACCTCATGGACATCGTACCTCACCTTAAGGTTCTTTGGACTTAAACTCATCATCATCATTGTCATGCTCGTATCGTATCTCTTTTCTTTAGCTTATACATATATAGCTCGTTACAGTCATGGACTCATAGTTTCCTTTATTTAGGAAGATCATGGGAAAATAGGAGGATTCATGCCATAGGAGTCATGCCATAGAAGGAAGGGATTAGCCTTACATACCTCTTTCGTTTGATCGTTCTCCTTCGATGCTCGCATTTTTTACCTTCAAGATAATTCGCATCAACATTAGCTAATCGATTATATGAACATGCTTACTAATGCTAGAGAAAATTGAGCAGCATTTCCTTTGTTTATATAACTTTCCTCATATCACATATCGACTCCCAAACATCCATAACAACATTCACAATATTATAGGCAACAATCATCATTCATCTACATTATCCACATTTCTCAATTTTACTTCAATTTCTCCATAATCATGGTCATAGTTCACTATTGCATTTTCTCACATAAAATACTTATCCCATGTTCTAAATGTCACTTATAGCATACTTACAATCACAACATATCAATATTCATGATTCACTCCAAACTACTACTCAAAATCTCATTATTCCTATCTTTGTGACCCATTTTCTATCTTCTTCCATAATCTAAGTCTTTCAACCTCTCATTAACTTAAGCTATATGCAAAGGTCATAAGACTTACCTTAGATAGTGTAGGAATAAGCCTTGAGTAGAAATACTCCTCTTACACCAAAACCCTAGTTCATTTTTATTGGAATTTCTTGGCTTGGATGAACTTCAATGAGTTTCATACACTTAATTTTGTTAGTTTGATGAAGTTGATCACCAATCTCTCTTGGGTTCTTGTGGATGAAGAGTGGAGAGTTCTCTAGAGTGTTCTTGAAGTGTGGAGTGAAAAATGAAATGAAATAAATGAGAGAGGGTCCTTATATCAACTTAAAAAATTTGACCCGACTCGGACATATGGACCAACATACGGTTCGTATCTTTTATACTGGCCGTATGTCTGGCTATATGTTTGGTCCAGTGAAGGTCCCATTCTCAAGGCAGTAACATACGGCCGCATATACGGTCGATATTTTTATACGGCCAGTATGTTGGACCATATGTTGCCTAACTTTCCGGAATTCATTCTTGTCGCCTCGTTTGATCTCCAATCCTTATGGAACCTTCTTAACACTTATTTAACACCTCATTAACAACCTAATGGATGTTATAGCTCTTTTCTAAAACATCATTAAGCTCTCATTAATTCGATACTCATAAATCTTGCCCGACACACAACATATACCTTGCTTTCCTTAACAACTTTCTTCTCTTACCTCAAATGCCTTTGAAATCTCGATTAGGATCATCAAATGCTATTTCTTACTTATCAAAACATCGTATATGTCATGCCCTTCATTAGTTTATTCACTGTACGTTAACGGAAAATTTCCAAGGTGTAACAGAACGTACGACCCAATCCATATATAATAGTGCCGAGCAACGTACGGCCCGATCCATATATCATCATTAAGGTGCACTAGCTGATCAGGTGGTAATGCGTATATAACGCCTATCCCTTTTCCCATACCCCATATACATATAATATACGCATATATAATGCCTTCTGGTCACGGGTCAATATGCATATGTATAATGAATGCAATGCATATGTAAGATGAAATAATAGAACTCTCAAATAATATGATGTCACACTAACTCTGGTGGACAACTGCTGAGCTAGCATTACTAATACATGAAATCTCAAGACCCATGAACAGAAGGAACATAATAACAGGGGTACAGGATCATCAAAGACTGAAGTACTCCTAGTGCTTCTAAAAGTAGAGTAATATGAAAGCTCGTTTACTCGCTTGTTAGTTCATATCATAGGATCATGCCAAAAATGAAAGAAATGATAACCTTAACATACCTTTTCGGCCGCCTTAACTTTAATTACTTAACGCTTGCCCTCCCAAGCTCGTAAATCTATATTCAAAAAAATGTATACTATTGTTAGGCTTATCATCATATGCTTGTCTTAAGCCTTCAAATTAAATCCTTTTAGAAATCAATAAATTCGGCAAAGACTCTCCCCTGTTTATATCCCTAGCCCGAAATCACAATACTAACAACCAACACAACAACAACAACTCTAACGTCAACAACATCATCATCCATACCAAAATATTCCATAAAGCATCTTAACCCACAAACCCACAATTCGTTATACGATTATTTAATAACTTTATATCTGTAAATAAACCTACATCAACATCAATAAGGAAAGATTCGTACCTTGCTCTCGCTAGAACCGCAATATCTTCAATATTCGCCTTGATTTCAAGCCCAGATTTCCCGCAATACGATATTATAATCACAACTATATGCTGTCCGAACCTAAATCCGGGGATTCCACTTGGTTTGCGTTAAAATTTTATGAGTGGAAGTTGGGGAGAGATTTCAGGGATTGTGGGGAAGTTTTGGGGTGTTTGGATGAAGAATAAGAGGGTAACCCCCCTTTTATAACGTTCTAGATTCCGCCTGCACCGACCTAGAAATTGCTCAGTGATAACGTTCAAATTCACTCCTCAAAGAGAAAGTGTACACGGTTGTATGCAATATAATTACCCAACTATGAGTCGGGGTCGAATCCCACAAGGAACAATATACTAGGCGATCAAGCAAGTAAGGAATTTTCACTTTCTACTAAGCCAAACACTTGATATTATTTTGGTTTGAGAAAATTATAACTAATGCAAAAATGTAAACTAACCTAGAAAACAAGTAAAATGATCAATGGCCACAAGCATGGATATAAGGAAATTGCTCTCGAGTAACGATCTGATGTATTTTACAATTTTACAACCAAGAGCGGGTTTATGTTAATAGATAATGGTTTCTAAAAATCTCATTGAAGTCTTACGACTAAGAATTAATGAATTTCACTCTAAGCACCAAGCCTTAGAGAGTGTGATATCAACGCAGCCAATTGAATCTCAAGTAACTTTCCTATTCCACAACTCAGTTATTAGATGGGGTTATGCCCGAATTCTTGCTATTAACTCTTTTCCTAACCTCTACTTTCTTTTCCAAGCAAAGTATGGGTATTTAGGCACAAATAATGTTGTACCCTTAAATGACAAAAGCGAAGAGTTAATAGAGAAACAATAAACCCCTTCATTAGAAATAAAAAACATTCAATACATAAGAAAAAAAGATATTCATCCAAATAAACATATGAATATTTGCATAAAAAATATTCAACAGGGAAAGAAATACTAAAACATAAATATTCAAAACATAGCAAAAGTAGAAGAAAAAGAATTTCTATTGGGGGCCTCCAAATCTTCCCTTCCAAGGTATTGGGGAAGAAACCCTAGCCTCCAAGAACTTGTGTTTATGCCAAAAATGAATATAATTGCTACCTTGTCTTCCTTTTGATTCCCCCTTTTTTAAATCCCAAAAAAAACAAAATAACCCCCAAATTTTCGATTTAAATTTCCCGTTTTTCAAAAGTCCACTTTTGAGTTTGCAACTGCGGTTTTTTCCCAATTTTGGCCTCTTTTTTACTTTATTTTGTTTTTTCTTCCGTCCTTTAAATCACAAAACCTATAAAAGGGAAAAAAAC
>NC_081348.1:52793098-52837160 GCF_029784015.1 Lycium ferocissimum | reverse complement strand
CGTTTCCGAAGGTTAAATTTAGGACGATTATAGTCAATTCAACATTATTGTGGAGCCCATACTCAAGCTTTTGAAGAAAGACGCTCTCACAAAATGGATAGAGAAGTGTCAAGAGGCATTTGATACTATCAAAAGATACCTATCCAATCCACCATCTTAAGCATCTCACCAAGGCTCGAAGTATCCCGCTATTGCTATGCTTATCACATTTGAGAAAAATACTTTCAGTTGTGGGTTAGGACAACACGATGAAGAAGGGAAAAGGGAACATGCCATTTACTACACGAACGAAAGTTCAACGTCCGTGTAAGATATATGCTAGTAGAGAAAACCTGTTGTGCTTTAAGTTGGGTGGCCCAGAAATTGAGGCATTACTTATCCTCATACACCACTCAGCTCATATCCAAGATGGCTTCATTGAGGTACATATTTCGCCAGCCTATGCATATCGAAAAATTGGCCAAATGGAAAATGTTGTTGAGTGAATTCAACATTGTATACATAGCACAAAAGGCCGTCAAAGGACAAGCCCTAGCTGACCTGCTAGCTGAAATCCCAGTGGATTAAGAGCACAAATTCCTCCGCACTCATTTCCCAAACGAAGGGGTATTGACCATACATGGCATATCACTCTTTACTTGGTTGTGATAAGCTACTCTTGTTAAATTTTGGCCTTCCCTTCCTCTTCCTATGTTGGGCATCTATGTGTACAATAGGCTTAATTCGAAATTCGGCCCGGTTTGCCTATTCTTGTTTCGAAATGTCATTTGGGGCCGTGAACCTGCTTGTCTTACGAATTAAAACTCAATCTTTCTTACTTGTTTACGTGATGGTTTTGCGCCTTCTTTCTTTTGGATTATGAAATTTTGCATTACTAATTATTTAGACCCATACTAATCCTTATCATTTTGTTGTGATTATGTGATTTTCCTCAGGCCACATTGGGCCGTGTCCTAGCATTAACCTATTGGGCTAAAGGCCCAATAATTTATTCAATTGAGTTTGTGTGAGAAAAATGACAAGGGAAGTTAATATACATTGAAGGCCCAACAATGGGTGAAAATAGCAAATTGGTGGGCTTAGCCTAAACTTCCCTCTTACATTCATTATTTGTGTAAAAATTATATTTGTAAAACGCTTGATGGTTATTGGAACCCATTATGTATGTTAGAACTTAGAAAGCATTCGACGAATTTAGGTAGGTCGTCAAAATAAATCAATTTTCAAATATGGCTAATAATCTTTCCTTAACTTAAATAGGTTTCAAGAGTTGGTTTTCTCAAAATGTCACGGTTTAAAAGTAACAATAGGAAATGGGATTTACTTAAAGAAAATCGTTTTTAGTCTATAAACAAAGTGAATACTTTTTTCAAAATGATCAAAGAACTGTTCCACCTTAAAATACGAAACTGTTAAAAGTTTAGGCAACAAATGGGCCTCAAAGACGTTTTTTTCTGAACTGATGGAGAAATAATTGGGCTAAGACTAAAGGATGTACCAATCTGGATATTTGGGACTTTGATAAGAAATTGGATGACTTGTTGGACTGATTTTTTGAGATAAAACCGAGATCTTGGAACTTAGAAAAACGGATTGATTATATGGGATTCAATGGTTGAAAACAAACTTGAATAGAAACACTCGCAGCTTACATATGTGTAAGTATAAAAATCGGAGATATGGTCCATATTTTGATATATACATATAATAAAACCCGTAAGAATTAAACTCATTTTATTAGGACTAGAATAGTAGTGACTCTACTCGGGAGAAATCCCATATGTCCTAGTCACAGAATAGCGAGTCAATACTTACGCGATTTTCAAACCAAAAACCCTTTTATAAGGGAACTTTTTGCCAATTTTTTTTTCTTGAAATTATGATATGAATAAAAATTACACTTTGTGGAAATTTAAACAAATTCTTAAGCAAATAATTACAAAATCACACATGAAGCTCGTAGGACAACCGTATTCTGTGGATCTTTAATACTAGGGTGCGTAAAATCTTCCGTAGGGGATCACTAGAACCCTTACCTCGAACTTTGGTTCGAAAGACTTTTTTCCTTGTTTGAAAAACTCTTTAAATCCGATTTTTACGGGTTTTCCTTAATAAATTAGGTGGCGACTCTAAAATACTAAAATCCATTTAGAGCACCAACAACCTCTTAGTAAATTTATGCGCTTGTGTAAAAGTAAACCGTAAGAACCACAACAACAATAACAACATACCAGGTGTATTCTCACAAGTAGGGTCTAGAGGGTAAAATGTACGCCGACCTTATCTCTACCTTTGTGGGATAAAGAGGTTGTTTCCGATAGACCCTCAGCTAAAAAAATGTAACTGATGCAGAAACACTGGAAAGAAAAAGGGACAACAAAATAGCAAATTTACAAAACAAATATAAATACACATGGATGAATGACCCACATGATATATTATATACTGACAAGATATCATAGTGGACCAACTCATTCTTCAAAAAAAAAAAAAAGCTTAATCGTTTATGATACTTACACCGTATATCATCATATACTGATAGAATATCACATAGGTTGGTTCATTCGTTCAAGAAAAATGCTCAGTCATCTATGATACCAACCAAATATACCATATATTTACAGCTAGAGTTGTCAAGATGGGCTTGGCCTACGAGGTTGTCACGACCCAAACTGATGAGTCATGATGAGTGTCTTAACCTCTAAAAGGGCCAAACACCCTGTACTCATAACTAGGTAGTAAGGAACATCAAGGGCCCATAAGTAACTTAAACGGATCTCATACTGCATCATAAAAGGGCGATGCCGTGAACCTGTCAATCAGGATACATAAATAAATAAGGTAAAGAACAAAGCAGCAAGCCAACCGAGTCACACATGTACTGCATACGAATGGGCACCGATAAGGCTACATCATCTAACACATACACATACAACTGTCTCGTACATCTCTTTCGGGAGTATAAAGTTGTAGAAAGGACGGGGCATTGTGGCCCCACATACCCGTATGCATACGCGTCTCAAAAAGGCATACCAAAAGCCGATCGCAACTTACATATATATATATATATATATATATATATATATATATAATGCATGAATAAGCTCGTATACATAGAATCGGACCCGTGAGCAGGAACAATCATCATAGAAACAAAGAATATCAAAGACTAAAGTACTCCTAATGCTATATATATATATATATATATATATATATATATATATAAAATGAATAAAGCGGTATACATAAATTCCGGACCCGTGAGCAAGGAACAATCATCAACGGGGTACGGAATATCAAAGACTAAAGTACTCCTAATGCTTCTAGTGAAACAGATAAAGAAGCTCGTTTACTCTCTTGTTGGTTCATCTCATGGGATCATGACAAAAGAAAGAAAGGATAGCCTTAACGCACCTTATCCGCTTCTTAGGCTAGCTATGCTACTATCCAGAACTTGACAAATCTACACACAAGACCAAGTACCAATTATTAGACTAGAACGTACTCATATACCAACCTTAATCTAGTTTACAACTTATGCAATTCGGGCAACATCTCCTTTATAAGCTTAATAACCCCTCAATTCTAATAAAACTGAAATATCAACAACAATATCCACAATAACGATATCACTTCCTACATATCACCATACAATCAATTCTACTTCACATCATCCCTCAAAATAGCCCTCAAGTCCAACTTGACCCTTATTCACTTACAACTTTCATAACTATATTCTCTTTACTTAAAGCCACTAAAACTCTTGATAATTAACTTAAATACAAAGGTAAAAATCATTTACATACCTTTAGGGGTCTAAAATTCCAAGGATCTACTTAGAACCCCTACTTCCCAATCTCTTGTGACTTTAATGAAACCCTAGGAATAACCTTTTTCTTCACAAGCTCGGGTTTTGCTGTGCCCTGATCTTACTAAAATTCCCCCAATATGATAGAAAGTGTTGGGAGCAAATATTTTGGAGGTCTTCCCTCTGATTTGGAGTTGAGAAAATAGAGAAATAAAGTCGTGGTCACATATATATAGAGGGTTCAAGAAAGTTCCAGCAGCGCAGTTTGACAATCAGTTCGGATTGCATCAATTCGATTCATTTAACTTCTAATCCTTTAAATTACCAGGAATACCTGCTGGTACCTTTGTCCACGGGGTAAGACTCTTTCTATCTCCAAAACTCGGGCACGAGTCTCTATTCCAAAGGTATACCCCACCAGGAAATCATAAGTTCTCCTACGATAAAAACGAGAGGTGTAACATTCTTCCCCCCTTAGAAATATTCATCCTCGAATGTTCAAATAAATCATGGGCTATAAAAATTTTGGCAGAATTTCCCTATAAATACACCAATCCAACCTGTTCACAGCAACCCAAAATAATGTCACACAGGGCTACATACTACAACATACAATGCCATAACCTCACACGACTAATCACAATAACTATAAATGAAATCAATACCTGGAGAAGATGATACCTTAGACTGAACCTCCTGAAATATCGAAAACAAATACGGGTACTTAATCTTCATCACTTTTTTCGCTTCCCAAGTCACTTCCTCAACATAATTATTCCTCCACAAAACTTTAACGAAAGCTAATCCTTGGTTCGCAATCGACGAACCTGTCTGTCCAATATAGTCACTGGAACCTCTTCATATGATAACTGCTCTGTCACCTGAATATCGTCTACTGGTACAACTCTTGAATGGATCTCCTATACACTTACGGAGCATGGACACATGAAATGGGGTGCGTAGGCTACAACTTAGCAGGTAGCTCTAACTCATATGCCACCTTACCCACTGTGTGAATAATTTGATATGGCCCGGTGTATCGAGGGCTCAACTTACCCTTCTTGCCAAATCTCATTACTCCCTTCATAGGTGAGATCTTCAGAAAAACCCAATCTCCTACCTCGAACTTTAGCTTGCGCCGCCGATTATCTGCATAAGATTTCTGCCGAATTTGCGCTGCTAGTAATCTCTCTTGGATGACTTTCACCTTGTCAACTGCCTGCTATATAAAATCTAGGCCAATTAGCTAATTTTCTCCAACCTCAAACAAACCTATAGGCTATTTAAATCTCCGCCCCATATAAAACTACATGGAGCCATCCAATGCGAATGGTAATCGTTATTATATGTAAATCAATGAGAGACAAAACGGTCATCCCAGTACACCGATAATCAAGTACACACCGTAAGCATATCTTCAAAGGTCCGTATAGTACGCTTCCGCTTTGTCCATCTATGCGATGAAATGCGATTAAGACTCACCTGAGTCCCCAATCCATTCTGAAAAGACTTCCAGGATTTAGTTGTGAACTGCGCCCCCTCCATCCGAAATAATGGTTGTAGGAATACCATGAAGTCGTACAATTTTCTTAAGATAAAGCTTCACATAATCTTCAGCTGAATAGGTAGTTTTGACAGGTAGAAAGTACGACTTTGTAAGTCTGTCAACTACACACAGCCGAGTCATTACTTTCGCGAGTACGGGGCAAACCTATGGTAAAATCCATATTGACTACCTCTCATTTCCATATCGGAATCTCCATAGCCTGTAATAAACCTCCGGGCTTCTGGTGCTCTATTTTGACTTGTTGGCAATTCGGACACTGAGTGACAAATTTTGCTATGTCTCTTTTCACAGCTTCAATCATTTGGGCATCTGCCCTAATGCCTTCATCTGAAATAATGTGACCCAAAAAAGCCACATAGTTCGACGAACTACACTTGAAAAACTTCGCATATAGCTCTCTTTCGAAGAACTCAAGCACCGCTCATAGATATTCTGCATGCTCACCGACGGTGAATAAACCGGAATATCATCTATAAACACAATCATGAACGAAGATTTAGGAAGGGTCCGAGTACAGCGTAGTTCATCAAGTCCATAAACACGAACCGAGCATTGAATTAACCCGAATGACATAGCATGAAACTCATAAGGCTATATCTAGTCCCAGTGCCGTCTTCGGAATATCTTCTTCCTTCGCTCTAACTTGATGATATACCCGACCTCGAGTCTATGCTTCGAGTAAGTATTTGGCGCGCCTTGTAGTTGATCAAACAAGTCATCAATCTCGGGAGCGGATACTTATTCTTCAGCCAGGTCACTTTATTCAATTTCTTATAATCAATACACATTCGCAAAGGAGTCATCTTTCTTTCTTACAAATAATACCCTCTTCTATCCGAAATAATGGTCAGGTGAACACCATGAAGTCGTACAATCTCTATAAGATAGAGCCTTGCATAATCCTCAGCGGAATAAGTAGTTTTGACAGGTAAGAAGTGGGTTGGCTTTGTAAGCCTATCAACTATGACCCATATTGAATCATACTTCCGCTGAGTCCGGGGAAAACCTGTAATAAAATCCATATTAATTACCCCCTATTTTCATGTCGGAATCTCCATAGCCTGTAATAAACCTCCAGGCTTCTGGTGCTCTATCTTAACTTGCTGACAATTCGGACACTGAGCGACAAATTCTGCTATATCTCTTTTCATACCATCCCACCAATAAACTTTCCTTGAGATCATGATACATTTTTGTTATGCCCGGATGAATAAAATAGCGAGAATAGTGGGCTTCCCCTATAACTTGTCGACGAAGGCCTACAACATTAGGAACACATAACCTATCTCGATACCTGAGTACTCCATCTCCTGTGATCATGAAGGGGGTCTTTTCTTTCTGAGGAGTTGTATCCTGATAATAAACTAAGACAGGATCTTCATACTACCGCTCTTTTATCTCAGCTACCAAAGATGACATCACTGTATCATGGACTGTAACTCCTGTATCACCTAAGTCTAACAACTGAACTCCAAGGCTAGCCAACTGACAAAATTCGCGGACTATGTCCCTTTTCTCTGGCCACACATAAGATAGGCTACCCATGGATTATGACTAAGAGCATCGGCTACTACATTAGCCTTTCCAGGATGGTACAAAATATCAACATCATAATCTTTTAACAACTCTAACCATCGCCTTTGACGTAAGCTCAACTCCTGTTGCTTAAAGATATACTGGAGGCTCTTGTGATCAGTATAAATATCAACATGAATACCGTATAAGTAGTGCCTCCACATTTTCAAGGCATGGATCACCGCAGCTAATTTAAGATTATAAGTTGGATAATTCTTCTCGTGCTTCTTCAGCTGTATGGTAGCATAAGCAACAACCTTACCGTGTTACATTAATACACAACCCAACCCAATACTGAAGCATCACAATATATCACATAGCCATCTGTTCCCTCTGGAAGAGTCAAGACGGGTGCTGAGGTCAACTTATCCTTTAATATCTGAAAATTCCGATCACATGCATCCGTCCACTGAAACTTAGCTGATTTTTGTGTCAACTTGGTTAGTGGGGCTGAAAGAGAAGAAAATCCCTCTATGAACCTCCTATAATATCCTCCTAGACTCAAGAAATTACGTATCTCCGTTGGTGTCGTGGGCATTGGCCAATTATTCACAGCTTCAATCTTTTGAGTATCTACTCTAGTGCCTTCATCTAAAATAATGTGACCAAGAAAAGCCACAGAGTTCAACCAGAACTCACATTTGGAAAACTTCGCATATAACTCTCTATCTCGAAAAACTCTAAGCACCGCACGTAGATAATCTGCATGTTCAGTCTCTGACGATGAGAATATCATCTATGAACACGATCACAAATAGATCTAGGAAAAGTCTAAATACACGGTTCATCAAGTTCATAAATACAGCTGGGGCATTAGTTAATCCAAATGACATGACACGGAAGTCATAGTGCCCATATCTAGTCCTGAATGCCGTCTTCGGAATGTCTTCCTTCTTCACTCTAACCTAATGATATCCTGATCTCAAGTCTATCTTCCAGAAATGCTTGGCACCCTGCAGCTGGTCCAATAAGTCATCAATCCTCTTAAGTGGATACTTATTCTTTATGGTCACTTTATTCAATTGCCTATAATCAATACACATTCACAAGGAGCCATCCTTCTTTCTTACAAATAATACCGGTGCTCCCTACGATGATGTACTGGGCCTAATAAATCCCTTCTCAAGTAAATCCCTCAGTTGCTCCTTCAATTTCTTCAACTCGGCAGGTGCTATTCTATAAGGAGGAATGGATATTGGCTGGGTATCTAGTAATAGATCAATAGTAAAATTAATTTCCCGCTCCGGCGCAATGCCTGGAAGCTCATCTGGAAACGCCTCTGAGAATTCATTAACCACAGAAACAGACTAAAGGGTCGGTGACTCTACTTGTACATCCTGTACTCGAATCAGGTGATAGATATACCCTTTTCTAATCATCTTGCTTGCTTTAAGGTAGGAAATAAACCTACCCCTCGGCAAAGCAGCATTACCTTTCCACTTTGAAACTGGTTCGCCTGGAAACTAAAACCGGACAACTTTCGTTCTAAATCGACATTAGCATAGCAGGAAGCTAACCAATTCATACCCATAATGACATCAAAATCGATCATATCTAATTCAATCAAATCTGCCATAGTATGACGATTACACACTATAACTACACAACCTCGATACACTCGCCTAGCTATGACTGGGTCACCAACTGGCGTAGACACCTCAAAAGGTTTAATTGACTCAGGCTCTACCCCAAATTTACCAGCAACAAACGGAGTAATATATGACAAAGTATATCCGGGTCAATCATATATCCGGCAATCACGTATACATCATAGCAAGAAACTGATAATATACCTGTGACAACATCAGGAGATGACTCACGATCCTGTCTACCGGCTAGTGCATAGACGCGGTGCTGAGGTCCACTCGAGCTAGACGCTCCACTCCTCCCTCTACCACATCCTGCTGGTGCCTGAGAACCTTACCTTAAAGTACATGCCGTGTAAGAACCGCCGCGGCAGTACCCCGGGTCGCACTATACCTTCACTCTCTCTCATCAGACATTGCCGCATCCTGTGACCTGGCTGGCCACAAGCATAACAAATATTTAATCCCAGCCGACACTGACCTACGTATAACTTGCCACACTGGGCACACCGCGACAAAATAGGTCTCATCTGGCCTGACTCCGGTCTATGCTGAAGACTCGAAGCTCTAGAACTCTGACCCGCTCTGGAATACGAGGACCGATCAAATCTCAAACCTGAAAATCACGGAGGCGCGCTCCCTGCTGAATGGAATGGATACCGAGAATACTGCTATCTCTGTCCTCCTCTGAACTCACCTCCGATATCTAAAGATCCAGCCCTCTTACCGTGGCCCCGGTCACGCTCACGCTCTGTCCTCCGCTGACGCTTACGGTCCTCCAGATTCTGTGTATAAGCCTGTATACGGGAAATATCCATACCCGGCTGCAACGCGGCTGTCGTACACTCATCGATCAAGTGTAGCCCTAGACCAGTCACGAAACAATGAACTCGATCATCCATCTCAGCCACCATAGCTGGGGCATATCTAGCCAATGAGTCAAAGTATACACTATACTCCTAAACACTCATACTGCCCTGCTCAATATGCAAGAACCTATCTGCTCGGGCCTGACAGACTTCTGGGGGTAAATAATGACGAATAAAAGCATCCGAAAACTCTCGTTAAATGGCTGGAGGAGAATTCTCTCCCCTAGACAGCTCCCACGTCTGATACCACTGCATTGCAATATCTCGGAGCCGATAAGAAGCCAACTCCATGGACTCGACCTCATCAGCGTGGATAACCCTTAAGGTCCTCTGCATACCATCAATAAAGTCCTGAGGGTTCATATTTTGCTTTAACACAGAGAACTTTGAAGGATCTAAACCGAGGAAAGTCTTAACCCTCGCACTACCAGCTCAGTCTGCCTGGTCAACGCCAACTCCCTGTCGCTGAGCCTGAGCGGCTACCAATCTGGTCAATAGCTATACAAAGATCCCACACATCCTACCCAAAGGCATCCGACCGAGGAACCGAGGGCACCGGGACAAAGGCCGAGCGTGGGCGCGCGAAGTCTGAGACGGGTTCTCACTCTGAGACTTGCCCGGAGCTCTGGTAACCTGCTGAGTACGGCTAGTGGCCTTACCAGCCACTAATTTGCCCTTCTGGGCAGTTGTAGCCTTCTTGCGAGGCATCGATGAAATCAGAACAAATTATTAGAAGGCGAATTCTTAACGCACGGTTCTATCGCATGATCTAAGAGAAAAAGAATGACCCTTTCCTAAATGTCCTGTAGCCTCCTGTTTATAAGTGTGGTGCACGACACACCCATAAACAAGACTCTACTAGACACGGTCTGTAGAAAACCTTAGGACGGAACTGCTCTGCTATGACTTCTGTCACGACCCAAACCAATGAGCCGTGACGAGTGCCTGATCTCTAGTGACCAAACACCCCTATACTCGTATCTGGATAATACTGAATAACAAGGGCCTATAAGTAACTCAAACGGATCTTATACTGGCTCATGAAAGGATGGCATCGTGAACTCTACACAATCCGTATATATATATATATATATATATATGCTAAAAGAACAGTGCAAGCCAACTAAGCCGCTACGTATGTTGTACACAAAAGAATAGAAGCCGACAATGCTACATCATCTATCAAGTACGTACAATTGTCTACAGACCTCTACTAGAGTGTAAAGCTATAGAGAGGACGAGACAAGGCTCTCATCATACCCATATATACAAGTCAAAATAGCATACCAAAATGAACCGCAGCTCTGGATCAAGTGGAGTGCACTGACCACCGTTAGATAGAGGTCCTACTGAGCTGGATCGCCTGTCTGTCTACCTGAGCCTGCGGGCATGAACGCAGCCTCTCCGAGAAATAGGGGAGTCATTACGGATAATGTACTGAGTATGTAAGGCATAGAAATAACATAAACATAAGAATCATGAACTGAATCTGTACTAAGAAAAAAAAAACCAATTGACTATCTGTATGCATCTGTATGACAGAGTATCTGAAAGTATTTGCATAAATCTGTACACTGACAATGCCTCTGTGGGCAGCATAATATGCATGCTTTCAATGGTAATCATGCTTATGTATATATATAGGTCATAGTGCTGAGGAACGTTCAGCCCAATCCATATATCATATAATAGTCCCGAGAAACGTACGACCTGATCCATATATCATATAATAGTGCCGAGGAATGTACGGCCCAATCCATATATAATAGTGCCGAGCAATGTACGGCCCGATCCATATATCATTATTAAGGTGCACCAGCTGATCAGGTGCTAATGCGTATATAACGCCTATCCCTTTCCACATACCCCATATACATATAATATAGACATATATAACGCCTTCTGGTCATGGGTCAATATGCATATGTATAATGAATGCAATGCATATGTAAGATGAAATAATAAAACTCTCAGAATAATATAATGTCATACTAACTCTGGCGGACAACTGCTGAGCTAGCATTACTAATACATGAAATCTCAAGACCCATGAACAGAAGGAACATAATCACAAGAGTACAGGATCATCAAAGACTGAAGTAATCCTTGTGCTTCTAAGAGTAGAGCAATATTAAAGCTCCTTTACTCGCTTGTTCATTCATATCATAAGATCATTCCAAAAATGAAAGAAAGGATAACCTTAAAATACATTTTCGGCCGCCTTAACTTTAACTACCTAACGCTTGCCCTCCCAAGCTCGTAAATCTATATTTAAGAAAATTTATACTATTGTTAGCCTTATCATCATATGTTTGTCTTAAGCCTTCAAATTAAATCCTTTTAGAATCTGCTGAAATTCGGGCAGCATCTCCCCTGTTTATATCCCTAGCTCAAAATCACAATACCAACAACCAACACAACAACAACAACTGTAACGTCAACAACATTATCATCCATACCAAAATATTCCATAAAGCATCTCACACGATGTTTATCCAATTTCTCAACCCACAAATTCGTTATACGATTATTTAATAACTTTATCTCCGTAAATAAACCTAAATCAACATCAATAAGGAAAGATTCATACCTTGCTCTCGCTAGAACCGCAATATCTTTAATATTCGCCTTGATTTCAAGCCCATATTTCCCGCAATACGATATTATAATCGCAACTATACGCTGTCTAAACCTAAATCCGGGGATCCCACTTGGTCCGCATTAAATTTTATGGGTGGAAGTTGGGGAGAGATTTTAGATATTGTGGGGGAAGTTTTGGGGTGTTTGGATGAAGAATAAGCGGGTAACCCCCCTTTTATAACGTTCTAGAGTCTGCTTGCACCGACCTAGAAATTGCTCAGCGCGTTCGAGCCACCTTTGGGCGCATTCATGCTAAGTTATCCCTTGGTCCTCTGCGCGTTTGCACCACCTCCTGGCGCGTTCGCGCAGAGTTAATCCCTGCTCTGGCAGTCTGTCTTAAAATGCTCATAACATTTGATTCCGATGTCAGATCGATGCGCGGTTTGTTGCGTTGGAAACTAGACTTCATGAGCTTCATTTTAGGAATTTACTTTACCTCAAAACTCTTCATATGCTAAAAGATATTCTTTTCCCAAGTTAGACCAAAATTACCGTACGAAATCTTGCCCAACTTTTCACCAAAGCCAAAAACTTAATCTCCTTGATTTACTTGTTCTCCAATCCTTCCATAACTTTATCTTGTCGTATTTCAAGTTTTCTTGATTCATCACCTTTTAAAAAGTAAAAATGTATACAATTTTTCTCAAAGTCCTATAAAAGTATGCATGATATCATGTCTTTAACTTTTATTGTGACTATGCCATGATGTTGTTTTGTTAAAAAAAAACCAAAAATTAACCGAACCACATCAATACTGAAGAGAAACTGAGATGATGGGACGGTTTTGAAAAGTCTAATTTTGGTTCTACAAAATGAAATAATCTAAAAACTGGTATGGTATAAATTTTATGAAATAACCGTCCGAACCATACCATTGACATTCCTAATCCACACAACAAAGACCAACAAAAAGGACAACAACTGGCCAACAAAGATAAGCAAAAAAGACCAAAATAAAAGAGCAAGAAAGGGATAGCAACACCTTGAGAATTCTAAAAGAAAAACTGGAGGATATCCCAAAAAGAAAAAGGAATGGAATCGGTAAAACATACACTAGGAAAGGATCAACCTAGCAGTAGTAACAATTAATAGGAAAAGCACAATTCTCAAGTGGAAACTCATAATTCTTATGCAGCTTTGGAAGAGGAAGAGAAAATACAAGAACTTTGTGAGGATACTAGTATAGAAATCAAGTAAGTAACCAAGGAAGGGGTTGAGACAATTGAGAAATTTGATAAGGAGCGGGGTAATGAAACACAAGCAATCACAAATTTGTCTAACCAATGATGCTGAGAACAAGGTTTAGAGAATGTAGAAGACAAACAAGATGCACAGAAATCAGGGGATAAAAATAGTACCAGAAATAAAGTGATAGACAACACTGAGGAAACAATTGAAGATACTGCACCCAATATTCATATTAATTTAAAGCTTTTAAAATTTTTAAAAACGTGAATAAAACAAAAAAAATAGCTATTTTTGAAACAATAACATCCATCATAAAGTTAATAAACAATCCAAAGTGCCTTAACGTAAAAGACTCTAATAAATCTAAATAGTACTCTTGTCATTATTTGACGAAGAGTCACGTTTACGAGAAGGAGGTGTAGGTAAGCTAGCTATGATGAACGACATACGTGCTTGGAGTATTTGATTAACTTTCTTAGCCACCTCTTGCTGCACTTCTGATCTCATTTCTTCACGCATTTCTTCTCCCATTTCTTGTCTAATCTCTTCTCTGATCTCTGCTCTTATCTCTTCCTTCATTTCTTGCATACGTTGTCCGACACATTCATTCACCCGAGCATCAAAGTCTAGATCTGGAAGTTGAGATGTTGAAGCGGAGGATGCACCAACATGTCCATAAAGAGGTGCCTAAGAACCAAGATCATAAATGTGCGTCTTCTTAACCCCGCCAACTTCATCCAAATAAATTTGTGAGAAATCAATTGTTAGAGGCTCATCGGATCCATTTTTAGGCTGCTATGCAAATGCAATCTTAGACATTACAGCATCCTGAAAGCAACAAATTATGACATGAATATTATAATAATATTTTCGAAAGAAAAACCATCAAGAAATAATCAGAGACAACAAAGTAGAAACATTAAATGTTAAAATAACACCTTAAGGAAACAATTATTTGATGTAACAACATCTAAATTTTCCCATACGAAATGCATTACTTGTTTGGCGTCAACTTGTCACACTTCTCAGATGAAACAATATTTAACAAACTTCCGTAAAAGGTATAAAGAAGCAGTAAATGGAAGGTGGGCCATCTTTCATAAAGTATTTTCTTCCCTTTTTCGGGAATAATTTAGGCATTTTGATTAAGAAGTCTATCCTGGGTTATGTTCTATAGCTTAGACGAGCAATTATGTAACTAGTCCAAATCATATATCAAGCATATTTCAAATTAAAACTCAGATCATAAATTTGTCAAAAGCTCTACTTTTTAATGGTTTAATTTCATGCTCAAGTTAGGATTAAACATGAGGGATGATTTAAGCCAAAAACCTGGCACAAATCTAGAAGATAAATAGCAATGCTTACGTCCAAAACAAAAAAATAGCAACACTTATGTCACTTACATATGTGCTGTTAGACTTCTGGTCCACAAACTCATTATTCGCCTTGAAATGTGTCTTTTTCATAAGCTCATGTGGATGAGGTGGTCTTTTTAGTTCTAGACCCTAAAATCAAAATTGCATGTACCAGATTAATACATAAGGACTAGCTTTGAAGAAATTATAACTTGGCTATTTAAAATTGAATATACCAGTAGTCTTGCGTGTTCTCGGTGAGTTCTAAAGCCTCCTGTATAGCGTGAGAGGCCAGATCCTTCGCCACCTTTCTCACTTAATTGATTTTTAAAACATTGTGCGGACTTGGCTTTAAAAGCCTCAGTCTCCTAATGAGCCTTCCAGCTATCCCAAATAGATACCGGGATATGTTTGCGCTTCTTCTCACAAACTCTTGCTTCAGATAACATACCCTTGTATCGTTCTGCACATTTTCTCATGAACACATCCTTTATGGCACCTTCGATTGCAATATCCCACCAGAATCATTTCTGAAAGAACAAAAGAAAAACAATACAAGGCATTGTTTTAATTGTACAAAGTTCATTAATATTTAGTAAAAATTTACCTTAAACTCCTCCCAATAGAAGTCCTTTGTTTCTAGTATATGACTTCCAATTATGTCCTTCGTGATCCAAATTCTCCTTGAAGATTTTTGTGACCGCCAGAGATACGTTATTACTTGGCTCCAGGCTTGAATAAGGGATAAACGTAACAATTTTACACTTTCAAGTCAGCTAAAAGATAACATAATAAGCGAAAAAATAAGGCACATTACTTGCTATTACAAATTAAAATACAATGTTAGTGGATGTCATTGCATATAAGTTAAATCCATCGAACTTTTTTTCATTTTTTCCTATTTAGAAGGACACTGGAAAATCAATATGTTACCAGATACTGCTATGAACTAGGATTTAGTTGGTGATAATGATTGTGACAAAAAATTGAAAAGAAAAAAAAACTGTGTCAATGGGTTGCTAGTTAAGCTATTTTTATTGAAGCATTTGCTCATTTAACACCAGAAGGAAGGTGAAGTCATCTGACAAAAAAATGATCTAGAATGAAAATATGTAATTCTATTATGGATTTAATCAAATTAGAGTGCAAAAAGAAACTTGGATCACATTTTCAAACTTACTAGTAAACTTCTTATCAGAACCCCATGTTTCAACACTTACCAGGATTCCTCAACTACAATTCTAAAGAAATAAATGTTCCCTATGAACCTTCAGGAGTAATTACAAAAATTTATACTCCTCTCACACCTACTTCTTTCAATAGTATTTCCTGACTATGCACAAATATAAGTTCAAACGAGCATTGATTCCCCCAGAAAAGTTTTCTAGAATTTATGTATCTTTTTTACTGTATAAGTATTTAGAAAGATCCCAATTAGTTGTTCGTGTAAAGTTTGATCTTACTCTAAAAACCTGTTAGACTAATTTTACTTTAGTTGCTTATTCTTAGTTTATGACATGTCTTTCTTATGGAATTTAAGTCTAGAACGGTTTAATTAACCTTCAAAGAGCTTGTGTATCTTCAAATATGAGTGACAAGATCCATAAATGGATACTATCGCACTATTAAATTTCAACAAAATATAATTTGATGTTGATAAAGAGTTGTAAATAGAGTTAGACCATGGTTGTGAAGCCACTTCATACTTAGTTCAACTTATGCAGAATGTCAAGTTGCTGCTTATGCAGAATGTACAGAGGTTTAGGTTAAGTACTGATAGATAGGGACAACTAAAGAAGAAAACTTATCCTATCTTAGATGACCAACCTTGATTTACATTTGCTTTGAGGTATGACCTTTAATTAGTGTCATGTTTGGTATCATTTTGCGCGAGTTAGTTTCTTTAGCTAGTTAGAGCACAAGATTGGGGGAAATAATAAAAAGGAAGTGAATATGGTTGATGAATAGCACAATTGTAGTTCCAGGAAATGATGTTATTCATGTTCATTTTTAGAACAACATGCTAGGCAGAAGCTGGCTATTGATGTGTAGGGAGAGACTGCAGGTAAAATTATTTTGTCTAAGTAACAGCTTTGGTTCCAGAAGTAATCCTATCTAAATGTTTCTGCTAACTTTTGTTACTCTTTAGATAATGGAACACCTTTGTTTCATTGTGCAAACTGAACAGAGAATCAGCGCAAATTTACAGAATGTACAGACACTAAAGTTTTTAATAAGTACAGTGAAACAATCCCTGATAATACAGAGAAAATGGGATAGGAACTATTGCAGCCATTCTAAAAGGAACATGTGTACAAAGTACGTGAGCATCGAGCCTCAGGCAACAAAAGCATCAAGAGAATTTAAGAAAATAATTAATGACATAGAAACATGAAGTGCACTATTAAATGAAACATACAACACATACAAGACATCACATAATGGCATTGATATACACATAGATAAAATCCATGTTGAAGGCCTTAATAATGCCATCAATTCTACCACTGTTCTAGTTGTACTCATATCGACAGTCGCCTTACTTCATATTTAAAAGATACAACAACAACAACAACAAAAAACCCAATGAATCCCACAATGTGGGGTCTGGGGAGGGTAGAGTGTACGCAGATCTTACCCCTACCTTAGGTAGGGAGGCTGTTTCCGGAAGACCCTCGGCTCAAGAAAAGGCATAGGAAAGGTTAGATACGGGCAAACAATTCAAAGCAATTATGAAAATGAAAACAACGAAAGTGAATAAGCAATGATAAACCATTCTGTGCAAACAGATACTTGCAGAAATCAAGGAACAAAAAACTAAAGATCAATGCAGCTACTCGCAAGAAAGGATAAACGCGACTACCTACTAGCCTTCTACCCTGATCTGAGTCCTCCATACCCTCCTATCTAAGGTCATGTCCTCGGTAAGCTGGAGATGCGCCATGTCCTGTCTAATCACCTCTCCCCAATACTTCTTCGGCCTACCTCTACCTCTTCTGAAACCGTCCATAGCCAGCCTCTCGCACCTCCGCACTGGGGCATTTGCGTCTCTCCGCATCACATGCCCAAACCATCTCAGCCTCGCTTCCCGCATCTTGTCCTCCATCGAGGCTACTCCTACTTTGTCTCGGATAACTTCATTCCTAATCCTATCGCTCCTAGTGTTCCCACACATCCATCGCAGCATTCTCATTTCCGCCACTTTCATCTTCTGAACGTGAGACTTCTTGATCGTAGCAACACTCCGCCCCATACAACATAGTCGGTCTAACCACCACTTTGTAGAACTTGCCTTTAAGTTTTGGTGACACTTTTTTGTCACACAACTCCGGAGGCAAGCCTCCATTTCATCCATCCTGCACCAATACGATGTGTGACATCATCATCAATCTCCTCATTTCCTTGTATAATAGACCCAAGACATTTGAAACTATCTATCTTCTGTATGACCTGGGTGCCAAGCTTCACTTCCACGTCAGCCTCATGCACTACATCACTGAACTTGCACTCCAAGTACTAAAGTCTTAGTCCTACTCAACTTGAACCCTTTAGACTTTAGGTTTGTCTCCAAACCTCCAAACTTTAGCGTTAACTCCACCAAGGAGTCTCGTCAATCGGGGCTATGTCATCCGCGAATAACATACACCATGGCACCTCACCTTGAATTTGCCACGTCAATCCATCCAACACCAAGGAAAATAAAAATGGGCTAAGAGCTGATCCCTGGTGCAACCTCATCATAACTGGAAAGTGCTCCGAGTCTTCTCCCATAGTCCTTACCCTGGTCTTGCCCCATCATACATCTCCTTGATCGCCCTAATGTACGCCACAGGGACACCTCTAGCCTCCAAGCGTCTCCATAGATCCTCTCTCAGCACTTTGTCGTATTCCTTCTCTAGGTCGATGAACACCATGTGCAAGTCCCTCTTCCTCTCCCTATACTGCTCCACCAGTCTCCGTACAAGATAAATAGCTTCTATAGTAGAGTGCCCCGGCATGAATCCGAACTGGTTCTCTGAAATAGACACGTCTCTCCGTACCCTCATTTCCACCACCCTTTCCCACACTTTCATAGTGTGGCCTAGCAGTTTGATCCCTCTATAGTTGTTGCAACTTTGAATGTCGCCCTTGTTCTTGTACAATGGAATCATTATACTATATCGTAATTCTTCGGGCATCTTAGCCGTCGTAAAGATGACATTAAATAACCGAGGCAACCACTCCAAACCTGCCCTGCTTGCAGTCTTTCAAAATTCCCCAGGAATCTCGTCGAGCCCTGTCGCTCTTCCCCTACTCATCCTACGAACAACATCCTTAACTTCCTCAATCTTTATACTCCTACAATATCCAAAATCACGACACCTCTCGGAGTACTCTAAATCTCCCAACACAATGTTTCTGTCCCCTTCGTTGTTCAAGAGTTTATGGAAGTACGACTGCCATCTCTGTCTAATGAGAGTGTCCTCCACCAATACCCTTCCATCCTCGTCCTTGATGCACTTTACCTGATCTAAGTCACACGCTCTCCTCTCCCTCTCCTTGGCTAGTTGATACAACTTCTTATCCATGCTTTTGTCCTCTAGTTCTGCATAAAGGCATTCAAAAAAAAAGTCAGCTGCTTTTGCCACCGTAATTTAACTTTCCTTTCCTCGCCCTCTTATACAATTCCCTATTCCTCCGCTTCTCCTCATCATTCTTACTGTATACCAACTTCGCATACGCTACCTTCTTTGCTTCCACCTTCTGTTGAACTTTTCCATTCCACCACCAGTCCCCTCGGTGCCGCCAACGGCTACCCTTCGACACCCCCAAAGACCTCTCTAGCTGCTTTCTTAATGTAACTGGCCGTCCTATCCCACATGTCGGTCGCCTCCCCACTACTCTCCCAAGCTCCCATAGCCCTCAACTTCTCTCTCATCTCCAGGGCACCTATTATGGTCAAACTCCCCCATTTGATCCTAGGCCTGCCATCCACGACCTTCTTTCTCTTCCTCATCTTGATCTCCAAGTCCATCACCAAGAGTTTATCTTTGGTCGTTAGGCCTCACTCTAATCACCTTGCAGCCTTTACAGAGACCTCTATCGCCCTTCCTAAAGAGTAAAAAGTCTATTTGTGTCTTAGACACGGAACTACAAAAGGTTACCAAGTGCTCCTCCTTTTTCGGGAAACTCGAATTGGCTACCACCAGCCTAAAGGCTTTTGCGAAATCCAACAGTGCAACTCCTCCTCCGTTCCTATCCCCGAAACCACAACCTCCATGCACATCGTCATATCCCCTCGAAATTGACCCGATGTGTCCATTGAAAACTCCTCCTATGGATAGCTTCTCAGTGGGCGGTATATCTCTCACCATCTCGTCCAAATCCTCCCAAAAACGTCTCTTCTCGCGTAAGCACTAATAATGTGCAAAATAAAGCCTCCAACGACCAGCTTAATCGTCATCATCCTACGATTAACCCTCTTAACCCCTACCACCTGGTCTCTTAAGTCACTATCTACTAAAATGCCTACCCCATTCCTATCCCTCGACCTACCTAAGAACCATAACTTATACTCGTCCACATCTTTAGCCCTGGATCCTACCCATTTAGTCTTCTGGACACAAGCTATATTAATCCTCCTCTTCTTAAGAATCTTAACTAGTTCGATGGACTTCCCCGATAAAGTCCCAATATTCCAAGACCATACTCGCAAACTAGAAACTCCCTTAACCCACCTAACCCCTCCAACCCTCACCCCCGTCCGAGAATATGACCCTAGTCTACCAAAGCCAGTAAAGCAAATAAAAACTACTCAAATAGGCAAGAATAAATACTAAAACACAAGTTAGCGATAATCTAGATGAAAGTCTAAATACTACGATAAGAACGATATAAGTAATGCAAAAATGTAAATTAGCTACAGGATAAAAAATAGAGAATTAAGAGATGCAACCGAAGGTACCAACTCCAGTTAGACAGAACCTGCTCACGCCATTTCACTGTTCACGCTTATTGTCACTGTTCACATTGGAATCACTGTTCACGCCGTAAACTCAAATCTGCTGGAACTGCTCACGCCGTTTCACTGTTCACGTCGGAATCACTGTTCACGCAGGAATCATTATTCACGCGTAAACTCGAATCTAAGGAACCGGATTCGTCGGCCTTTCTTCTAAGAGGGGGAAAAAGGAGCGGGGAACACAAGAAAGAAGAAAGGAGAAAGGAGAGAAGATAGGAGAAGAAGATGGGGGGGGCGGGATATAGGGCTGCCACAAATCCTAGGAGAGAGAGAACTTACTTGGAGCGGCCTTCGGAGATTTATATAGTTGGGGTAGGGTGGGCCGGGCGGGATTAGGGAAGGGGGGATGGAAAGAGGACCGTTGGGTTTTCTTAGAGAGAGAGAGAAAGAGAAAGAGAGAGAATACAAAATGTAAATGGTGTGGCACTTGGTACTCTTACCCTCAAAGGACGATTTCAATTGGGATATGAGTACCATTAATTGTGATTGAAGAACTTGTTGATCCTATTTCATCTCTAGGTATATTAAGCCCAGAAGATGATGATGGTACAGATTCATTGACTGTTGCGACTGAACGTGGCGTTTTGTGCCGACCTTCGTGTGATACGGTGTCAACATAGTAGGAGATGGCAAGGATTTCATTCCTTTTCCAGAATATCTACTTGGTCCACCTCTCCTTAAAACCATATCTACATATTTCAAGGATACATGTAGATGAACAAATACATAATTAATGAAAATCATGATCAGATCTAATTAAAACAGGATTGAGTAATTAATTGACATATCACTTCAAGAACAAGATGTCTTGAAAAATTAAGGAATACATATTTTAATTCATGTGTGGCAGATAAAAAGATAAAAACTTGAAGAGGAACAAATTTATTCCATCACTATTTTTAATGTAGTTCTGTTCTAGCTACTTCATTAAAAATGGGGACTGAGATAACGGTTCAAACAAATAACTTGAAAAACTATTAATACAAATACTTAAATTGGTGACAAAGAATTAAAATCGACGAGATCTAAAATTCAAGAACTTTGTCGAGAAGAAATATAAAATTCAATAATAAAAACAACTTATAGACTATGTTTCTATCACTCTATCTCTTATAAAAATCTTATTTATGTAGAAAGGTTTTAATGAATTTTATCCTAACTCTATCATTAGTTTAGAGACATAAAGAGAGATTGGAAGAGACAGCTTCCTAGCAACAACGAAGGATAAAAGGAAACACAAAAAAGGTCTGATGTTCCTCATTTTTTTGGAAAAGAGTTTTTATTTTTTAAAACAAGGAACTAGGGGGGAACAAACACAAAAAAATAAGTTTTATGCTATAGGGGGTTTGAAATTAGTAGACCTAACAGAACTCTTGAACCAACTTCACAACTATCTTAGAGAAATTGCTCTTATCTCTCTCTTCAAAAACACAAATAGCCATATATTATCTCTTCCCCCCAATCAATAACGGACCAACTACAAACTATATAAATGCTATACATTAACCAACGGATAAAGCATCTCTCTCTATACAATGGACTGATCAAATCAAATAAACAAGGGGAAATTAAGATTGATTATAGAATCTTACTAGTTAGAACAAAGGATTGTGAAACTTAGTATTCAAGAGCAACAAATAAATGTTGTAAGCTTTCTTGTGATCATTTCGGCTGAAATTTATATATAAGTACGTACTGATATGCTGATCGTGGGTTGAAATTGGAGAATAAGAAACTACAATAATGGCGCGAGTGGAGAGTTATGGCGTGAGAGTGTCTATAATTTAGGAGGTTTTTTTTTTTTTTTTTTTTTTTTTTTTTTTTTTTTTAAATAAAGTCCACTAGGCTTGTGAGCCTAGGGCTAATTTTATAAATTTTCTCAAAGCAACCAAATTAAAGAGTCTTTACAAGGTAGCCAAAATGGCTAATAAAAAATGCAAGAATTAAACTAGTGACCAACTTAAGTCTTATATGATGGCTTAAGTTGGGACTACAAATTGCTAAAATAAGAATGTGGTAAAAAACTAAAACTTGAAGAAATGAGCTGCTAATCCCAGCTACTATGCATATCTGTATGTTGTTCATCTTCTTGTCAACCAAATTGTGTCCTAAGTTTGATCCACTTTATTGGCCAAAGCAATCCATGTAACTATTAAGATTCTTAAGTATACTTGTGTATATAATATCCTTCTGATCCTATGAAAAGCTCATGACTACTCATGTGTAACCTTTATCTATCGGTAACACTAGATTTGCACTCCAAAAACCAGGTGGTATAATGCAATATACATATGATATCTTGCATAATACTAGTTGCGAGATTTTGCATGCATGGTCCCAAATTGCTAAATGATGATCCGAGTGTTGCGAAAATTCCTCAAAGAAACTTGAGTCCTTGTAAGAGCAATATAGCCAAAGATTGAACCTTAGCAATCAAGTTGTTCACGATATGCGGCAATAACACTTGTGACGGTACATGAAGTTGTTTCGAAGGTACCTTTGAAAGAAGCATGCAAAACTCAATAGAATTGCCATGGAACCATTCCCCATCTTGTATGCGGGGAATGTGTGCACGCAAAATGTTAGTGTATAAAGACTCCTCATGCTCTCCTCCCGGAGGACTTGAGCATGATGAGTGAAAAGTTCGATCCGGCACCAACGACCTCGCTCGCACAAAACCGTAAAACTTCGGGCCCAAAACCAGTATTTGCGAGAATGAGCGACCTTCTTACATCTTGAGCAACACGACACTTCTTCCTTAATGCCAAAACTGCAGTGGAATGAGCACAAAGTGCTAATACCACACACTGCAATCCTGCCATTAAAGATTTCATGTATGTACTCTGCAGCTTCCCTAATGAATGTATCAATAGAAGCATCAAGTATGAACTCCTATTTATCCCTTGGCCATTTAGATTCCTTGCTAAGCTTAGAATCCCAATTTAAATTAGCCAAATAGTAATGTTGATGCAGAAAAAAGCGCGCTCACTCATCATTTTCTGTGTAAGAATCAATGTAGCTTTTCCCTTATTCCTATTGAAACACATCTACACCATATCATATCCTTGGTGATGAAGATCAATAGTACAGATATGAATAGGAAAATGAGACTTTATGATGCTTTGGAAGTTCTTCATAAAAGCGGATTTTAAACGCAACCCGCAAAAAAGAACACAAGATTAGAATAAAAAGATTCTCATCTTCCTCTCCTCAAAAGGACTTGAGTAAGATGAGGTATGATCCATAATATCTCCACGCTAGACTCCATCCTCAAAATCTTTTTTTTGTCTGATTCTTAGATATGGACACCTAAGTTTGTCACTATTAGAATCCTTCTTCCTTTGAATCCAATCCGCAAAATGTGTTGATATCAACTTCTCCATGATCAAATGCAAAGTTAGCAAGATGATCGGCACCGATTGCCCTCTCTCATAATGTGAAAAACCTGCACATCTGCCTGATCAACGATGTCTAATAATTCCTCAACCACATAGGCAATGTTCCATGGAGGCTTCCATTGTCTATCCAGATGTTCTTCAATAGTAAAGAGTCGGTTCGTAATGAAGGAATAAACATGAATGGACAAGCAATATCTAGCGAACTTGTGAGTGCTTGTGCCTCGGATTCGCATTTGTACATTCTCCCATTGCCCTAGCCTTTGTATGTATCAAATTTCCAGATGAATTTCTCACACAAAATGCAAAGGAACTTTGACCAGGGTTACCTCTAGTTGCCCCATCTATGTTGCACTTCAAAGTATCCCCAGGTGGAAAATTCCACATGACCTTGGTCACTTGTTATTTTGGCACAAACTGTTCCAAAATCCTCAGAATGTCATGCCATCTATGTGGAACTACTTGAATCCCGAACTTCATTCTTACCAATCCATGTATATCGGAGAAGCTTGGTAAATAACTCTCTTTGGTTGACACCTTATCCCTATGCTTATCTCCATTTCTTTTCTTCCAAAGTCCGGACTAAGATAGATGGTATAGCATAAAATATGTTACGAATTCGGATGGGACATCGGCGGTCCACCCCGTATGCGTGATTGATGTAAATGCATACCATCAATCTTAATTCAGTGCCGCACCAAAATATGTCCATATTGCTTGAGCGGTTGCACTTCTCAAGAATATGTGAGGACGATCTCTTCTTTTGGTTCTACACACAAGAGCACTGAAGGCATATGCTATCCCCAACTCTTTACTACATCATCAAGTGTGGACTTTGAAATGCCATACCTCCACATCGAAATGCAATCTTGAATGGCAACCCACGATCCAAATTTTCTTATAAACCTCCTTCTTTTCACCTCTTGCTCCTTATATATTCCCATACGATTTGACACCATTTTTCTCCAACATCCACCAAGGCTTCGTCATCTCTCCCGGTTTAGCGAGGGTGGCTTTACCTCGGTCAGATGTATTCACAAGTCCTCAGTAAATTGTTTCTAATGGCGTACATGCTACCTACCATCGAGTAACTACATCGAAAACATTTTGTATGGCTTCATTACCAAAAATTCGGAGGAACAATGAAATATAATGGGCCTAGTCGGGACGATCAAACCCGAATAATGAAGTACCCGATTCTGTTGCCACCAGATTGATGATCAATTAAATCCCTAGCCTGCTGACATTTTCCTCCATATATGAGATCCCTTGCTTCCAAGGAACTAGTATTGGATTATTTTTCTTTAAATATTTGTTGCTCATGAAAGCCTCCATAAGGATGGTTTAGTCTTGAAATTCCACCACGAACACCCAGCAAACAAAGCCATTGACATGTAATGCAAGTGATGCAAGCCCAAACCTCCTTCCTCGAAAGTGTGACAAACCTTTTTCCATTTTGCCCAATGCACCTGCCACTCACCTATATTGTTGATCCAAGTAAAGGCGAGCAAAGATCTTATACATTTCTCGATAACAAATGATGGAGGATCGACGAGTGGCGGCAATGATCTAGGCATTACTGCGGCACGTACTTGAGAGAACTGCCACCGCTATCCAAAGGACAAGCTTGCCTTTCAACCACATTAGTCTTGTTTCTTACCTTTGCCATGGTTACACAGTAGAATGCCATCTTGCTCTTACTATAATATATAGGGCAACCAGGTATATTAAAGGGAACTCATTCCTTTGTAGCATACCGTTACCACTTTCCACCTTTTGAAATACTTTCTCTCATCACTATCATTACGAGTACACGAACTCTTTACTTTGTTAATCAATTGTCTACATTTGCTTCATATTGGACAAGACCTTAAATGGCGTCAAGCCAAGTGAAATATCACATGATGATGAGAAAATGATGGTATAAATACGTATGCAAGATGATTGATTTTTAGACTCATTTTAGGCAATCCAAAGCCGGTGAACCACGATTATTATGCAAAGAATTCAATTACTTGACAGTACTTAATGCTACTATGATGAATAGGTAGGGGACAATGGAGTCTCCTACGCGTAACACACCTAGTTGAATGAAAGAAACCATGTGGTTGACCATTGATAAGCACTGAACACCAATTATTCCCAACTAATTCATAAATGAAGCTGATGAACATCTCACAAAATCCCATTTTCCTCATCACATTTGTGAGAAATATCCATACAAATTTCATCATAGGCTTTTGTCATGTAGGTTTAAATCCTTACGTTAGGTAACCCATTTCTTTTCTTCGTTTAATCTAATATCGGTAATAATCTACCATATCGAATAAAATATTCTACACTATACTCCTTCCCCTCACAAATCCCGCTTGGAAAAATCAAGTCGGTAAGAGGTGAAACCATTCTTTCATGTATAACTGAGAAAATCTATTAACAAAGTTGCTCAAACTTATTGAGATTAATGTCACCAAAAGAATCGAACATCATCTTTCCAGCAAAAGCACCAGATTGTGTGAGTAATGTACCTTGGAATTTTCATAGTATACGAAAATCCCCGCCATGCTAAATATCCCCTCCGATAATGTCCCGACATGCTGAAGAACATGCTGTGGCTTGTGAGGCCCTCCCGGCGCTGCATTATTCAAGCAAAAACACGTGTAGGCCTTACTTCCATAGTGAGATCGGCGGTCAGTATTCGTTTTGCTTTCGTTGTGACCGTACTGAGTACGTGCTTCAAGATGTCAAGGCGAGGTAGGAACCCTTTGTTTCATGAAATTGAGCTTGATAGAACCTAACGACCTCATCGGTAATTTCGTACTCGGTCTCAGCCATTGCGACGTGGTTACGAGATTAACATTGCGGTATTTTCCTCCTTACGCATGCAGCAATAAGCTAGAGAACTTGGAATTCTTATCCCCTCTTGGAGACCAGGTCATGCCGGCTTTTTGGCTGATATTCCTCACTCACATATACGATACTCTTGTCATCTCGACTGTGTTTTTTTGAGTTTTATACTTTATTGACATAAGAAGGATATGCATATAAACGGTGCCTCGTAATTTTGATGACTTCCTCGAAGATTAGTGATGGTCTAGAAAAAGTCACCATAAGTTGCCTTACTCGCTAAGACAACACGCCCAACAACTTCTTTAATTTGACATTAAAGGTCATGAAAGAATTAGCCACCACGTGTCTCCCAGTTAGCCTTCACAACCTCTAGAAAATCTGCATGTTTTGTCCAAAAATTTAAGAACTTAAAGGATTTCTTAACTTGTTGAACCTCTTGTTTACATTCTAACAGAAGTGGAGAATGATCAGATCCCAGCTTGATCAAATGACTAACTTCCAGACCTAGAAATAGTTGTTGGAATTCAAAGTTTCCCAAACATCTATCAAGTCTCTTGAACACACATTCATCTGCAGACCTACCATTCCACCGAGTGAAGATGCTACCTTTATAACCCAAGTCACTAAGGTTGCAAGTCGTATACTGATATACAAATCCTCCCGCTTCGTTTAGAGTTACGGGCAGGTGCCACCATATTTTTTCCTCATCCACAATGACATTAAAGTCTCCACCAACAAGCCAAGGAAGAGACATGTCGATGCAAGGTTGTACATGGAATCCCACAATTCAATTCTATCAACTCTCACACTTAGCATATATACCAAAGTGACAATCATGTCAAGATCAATATCCCATTGAATAATTTCAAGGTAAGCCTGTTGATCGTCCATTAACACTTTGTTACTTCATATTCCTCATCAATGAAAGCCTGATTTTTCCCCGATACATTACTCGGTGCGATATGATCCAAGCCTTCTCCTATAAGATTCTAACTTGTAAGCCTGTTGAAATGGTTCCATCAAGCCTATAAGAAAGAACTTATATTTTGTATGCATTGTTAAAAGCTTTTTTAGTATTTACTGATCTTATGTTCCAAATTAGTGCATTCATCACTAAAGTTGGGATTTAAATGCAGTTCTCCTTGTGTGCACCCCAGTGGTGTAAGATGCATGATTTTCTTTGACTGGTTTTCTCCTTTCTTTGCCAATAACTTTCTTTACCTTCTTGGGAGACAAATCTCCCTCCCTTGCAGCATTCATAAGTTCTGAGCAGTTGACTCCTCATCCAAGTCTATTTTTGGTTCCTCCCCTCCAATTATTGCTACTTGAAAATTTTCATTGTCTACCTTAGCAATTTGATCCTGTTTCCTAGCCTTGGAATTGGATTGTTGTTGTACATGAGTCTTAAGAACACCACCTGATACTTGTACTTTTGCAGAGTTCTCCTGTATTTTACCAATTGCATCGCCATTGCCTCTTTGTTATTTATAACTTCGCATTCTCCTTTCCACCATGATTAGATGCAATTGCATGCACTTTGATACATGCAATTGCATGTCTCTCTGCACTACTCTTATCTTCATGCACTGCATCTGTATTCAAAGTTTGTTGTTGCTTGCTTAGGCCTGTCACCTTAGCTTGATCACCTGCTACACTATAAGATTCTTCTTCCTCATGGCTATACTCCTGCATATTATCTATGAACTTAGAACCACCTATCAGTTGAGGCTTCTGAGTGCCAATATCTACCTCCACATCCTCATCAACCTTTTCAAACATATTTTTGATTTCTTGTGAAGATGAAATAGAGTCAATAGACAGTCTAGTACCAGTTGTTTTGCCTCCTACAATTTCACCCTCTTCCTCATCTTCCTCAACCTGTTCACTCCACAACTTCCTTTCACTACTAGTGTCTTTGTCCTCAACAAAAGTAGTTGAAGGAATATCATGACAGGCCTGGTTAATAGTAACCTTGTCCACTCCTGGCTTAAACTTACCAGGAGTAAACACAGGTGCATTAATATTTAATGCCTTCTCAAAGACTATGAATGCTAGTTGCACCCTCCTTACCAACAGGTGCCACTACTAACTGCTTCTTAGAATCTGCTGCATTCCACACTTCTGCATTCTTTTGATGTGCTTGGACCTGATCATCCAAGACCATCAAAACACCTTGTTGTACACCAAAATCATTCTCCAAAGCTGCAAATTTATTAAGTATTTGAACAGCACCAAACTTCAGTAATTCTCCTTGCTTACTTGTACCACCATTTTCACCTGTTGGCAAAGCAACCTGTTTTTGAGTATTGTTTTCAATATCCACTTGTTTCTTTCCTTTCTGAGTCTTCCATTTATACAAGTCCTGCATATCTCCAACCACCTTACCACTCTCCAACACCTTGATCCACTTACTAGGATTTCTATTCTCGTGGGCAACATGAATTGCGCTTATTGTTAGAATGTTTTGCCTTGTTTGTTACTTTGTGTACTTCCTTCACATTATTAGGGACCTGGGCACTTTGCTTCCCTTTATCACCATTATCTCCTTGAACCCCCTCCTCACTCTCCTTATGTGGTAGCAAATCGAGGATGAAACTTCCAACACCCTTCCTCATCGCGGCCTTGCAAGCAACATTCTTTACGTGCCAGGCATGAAATCATAATGAATTTTCACCCATCTTGACTTAACTTCACCAGTTTTACTATCCACAGCTTGCAGTTGAACTCTCTTAGGATGCTCAGCCAATAAATCCACTTCAACTTTCACACGTGCACAGCTTGGCCTTGTTTTATTTATGGTTGCCACATCCAAGGTCAATGGCTTGCCTACTGCTGAGGCCATTGAAAACAACTGCGACTGGCCAAAGTAGTTTGGTGCTAATGTAGGAAACGATATCCAAGCAATGGCAATGGAGGTTTCCTCCTCAGGATTAAACCAAGGATCCCACTTAAGTGTCCTCACGGATAATACCATCCACTCTCCTTGATCAGCAAAAGCAAGGTTTTGACAAGAGAGTTACATAATCTTCAAACAATTCACATCTAATCAATACATGCCTATTGCATAATAGTCCTATGGTGGCGGTACTTTAGTTCACATTGTTTTGGAATTAAAGTACGTAGTGCATGCAAATCTGGCAACCCATAGCTAAATTTCCCCACTACTACATATTGTAGGTTTTCGTGAACTATCATTCTCTCTATTTCTTCCATGGTATATTGTATTGTTGGTTCACCATGGTGATACACGATAGGCTTCATTGGAATAGGTAAAACAGTCATGGCAGTCGACTGTTTAGCATCACTAGCATTCAAAGTAGAAGCTTTTAATATTTTGGAATAGTCTAGGGTTTGCATGGTGGTTGTTTGTGGTAATGTGGGTGGCGCAGCCTCTTGTGGAGGCTGCATGGTGGCCGTAGAGGCCATAAATGGCCTGAAAGTTGCACTCTCTCACTAGGTCGCCAAGTCGCCTAGAGAGAGAAGTTCTCGGTAGGGTTTCGGGTTTATAATTTAGGAGGTGGAGGGTTTGCCCTTTTTTTTTTTTTTTTTTTTTTTTTTTGCTTCTTTCTTCTGAAGTATTCTTTTTTCTCTGGACATTAAATATATAGGACTTCTTTCGTTTTTCATCAGTACTTTCACAATCTTTTTTAAGATTCTTATACTATAATATTACTAGTAACTAGTCAAATGACTTATATTTGCATCCTTGGTTATTAAATTATTACAAAACATAGTACTCTCTCCATCTCAATTTATGTGACATAGTTTGAATGGCACGAAGTTTAAGAAATAAAGAAAGACTTTTGAATTTTGTGGTCTAAAATAAGCCAAAGATATTTGTGTTGTTATAGATCATCTCGTTAAGCGTGAAACGCAAAGTTTAAAGTTAAATTGTTGCCAAGTAAGAAAATGTATCTTTTATTTTTTTACAGACTAAAAAGGAAAGTGTATCACATAAATTGGAATAGAGGGAGTAATATTTAATTACAATTATTTATTTGTATAAAATAATAAATTTTAACTATGCTAAGTTGTTTTCTTGAACTACAAAATACAAATTATGTTTGAAAAAAAAAATTATAACTATTTTTTAAATTTTGGGTATCAAATTAATATTAATACTAGAATTTATAATAATTGGATGTCGTCTAAATATGCAAAGATGAATACGTAATTAGAATACTTAGTATTATGTAAAATCAACCACGAAAAAATGGTACAAGGTGTTTTAAGAGGCGGGGGCACGAGGAGAAGCGTTTTCCGCAGCACGGGGCGAGGCGTAAGACCCGAAATACGGGGCGTATGTCCCATGAATTTACGGGGCGTATGTCTCATGTATCTTCCATTTTATAATTTTATTCCTAAAAAATAAGCAAAAGTAAAGTTTTCATTAAAATTCTGCAAATAAATTCCAATAATATAAAAAGAATTATTATAAATATTATTTGAGAAAGGTAACAACGCAAAAATGATAATAGCCTAGATAATCTTCATTCACTTCATCATCAATCTCCAGATCTATTATGAGTCCTTCCTATTCTCAATTAATATTTGCAACGACTTTTATTTATATATTCGAAGAAGGAGAAGGGCAAGAAGTATAAGAGCAATGACAAAAATTGGATAAAGTTGCTTCACGAACATAGAGCTATGAAATCTCTATCTATTCAATTTCAGGCATAATCATCTTAAAAAACTATTTATGGCAGTGTTATTTTCTTTGAGAGTAAATTTCTTTATTTGTATATTTTAGAAAAATCACTACAATATGAAAACATGATGACATAAAATATAATTATCATTATACCAATAATAAAGATCATAATTTATAGCAAAAATAATTTTTAAACAATAAAAAATCAAAGTTAATGCCGGGGGCATACGCCTTTACGCCCGGGGCTTAGGCTTTTGCCCCCGGGACTTACGCCCCAAATCTTGGGGCGTACGCCCTGTGGATCTATGCCTTTTATTTGCGCCCTGGAGCGTTTTTGATATACGCCCCGCCCCGAGGCTCGCCCTGTGAATCGCCCAGAAAACGCCTCTGAAAATACTAATGCTACACAACATATTTTAATTTTCACATGATATAGATCAACTATTTTAATGTACTTTTTGATATAACACACTTTTGTTTCCATGAATTCTTTTCGTATGTCCCGATTAATGTGTGTAGAACTAAATTTCGCATTTGAAAAATTAAAGATAATAAGAATAGCACTCCCTATGTGATACACTTTTCTTTTTAGTTTTTCTTAAAAATGATGATATATTTCTATATTTAGAAATAATTTAACTTAAAACTTCCCCTTTTAATATCTATGGCTTGTTAGACCACAAGTTTGAGAAGTCTTTCTTTCTTAAACTCTGTGTTGAGTCAAACTATATCACATAAATTGAGATGCAGGGGGTATAGCAAACAATAATATTTGTATTTCAATAAATTATGCGGATAAGAATATTTAGACTTTCTTAAATCAAAAGAAGTAATCCTCTGATTCTTCTCCTCACGACCGTCGACTCAATTCTTGAATTGATGGACTAAACTTGTTTCTTGAATTTGACCATGAATGTGGAGTTAAGCTTTGATCATGAATGTGGAGTAAAGAACACTTGCGACTCACCACTTGAGAGAAAGACTTCTTGATTTATGAAGACTTTTTATCACCCCTTGAGAGGAAGGCTTCTTGATATATAGAAGACTAATGAATCACCACCGGAGAGGAAGATTTCTTGATATACGAAAGACTTTGGATCACTAACAGAGATGAAGACTTCTATTAATCTATGGAAGACTTCTTGATCACCACCTGAGGGGAAGGCTTCTTGATATAGGGAAGACTTATGGATAGTCACCGAAGAAAAAGATCTCTTGATGTGCGGAAGACTTTCAGATCATCGCCAACAATGAAGGCTTCTTGATATATGTATGTTTCTATCCTCTTCTTATGATGTCCCTCTTTTGGCCTTACGACGATGCCTATTATTGTTACGGGGGAAGGAAGTTTGTGAAAAATACATATATAAAATCTTAAGGGTAAATGAATAAAGTGATCCTTCACAGAAGCCACAAACTACAAGGGGAAATCTTTTGCCAAATCCGCCATCTTAAGGGGATGCTCCAAATAGTCTTCTGTACTCGTGGAATGCAAGTGGAGGCACCAATTAATTCTTCTCTGCAACTATGCAATTGTGGATGAGGCGCATCTAGCCAAAGATGTTAAGTTATAAGAAACCCGTTCTCGCTTACAGAAAGGAGATACAAAATTTTAGCAGTCTTGAGATAGTGAATGGCTATTATGAGATAGATTAACCAAAAACGAATTTGATTAATTCAGTTTGTAAGATTTTGAAACAATTAGAAAACCACAAAAACGAAATGATTCAGTTTGAACAACAAAGGACATTTAATCAACTCCGAGAACGAGCTTCCAAACAAGCCTTACTAGAAACTATAGGAACTCTAGATCTGAATAGTTGTTTGAACGAGTTACGATATTTACGTACTATTAGTGTCAATATTGGCATAATTGGAGCAATAAAACAAATAACTAGTAGTCTTTCTACTATAAGTATTATTATTTTTTATGTCAAAAAACAATTAAGAAAGAATCATGGTAACCATTCGAGCTGACAAAACTAGTAATATTTTCCGTGAACGTAATATTGAACAATTAATTATATAAAGAAAGATAAATTTACCACTAAATGCTAGATTCATAAAACAAAATCAATTGATGTAGAATCCATCACTAAATTTATTATTTAATGTTAAATTCGTCGAAAATTATCAATTGATTTAACACCATCCTTATATTTACCAAAATTTCAAATACCAATTGGTGATTTACCAACCAATTTAACATCCCATTTGGTAAATTTACCAACTATTTCACTATCAATTGGTAACTTACTAATGAATTTGATATCAGTGGGTAGCAATTACTAACTGATTTAGCATTTGTATGTAATACTACCAACTAAAGATGTCTCGGTTGGTAAATTTTGCCAATTAATTAGTTATCGGTTGGTATATTACCAACTAATTCTAATATGTTAGTAATTTACAAACCACAATCTTAATCCGTTGGTAAGAATTTCCAACCGATTGAGTATTAGTTAGCAACTTTACCAACAAATAACAATCCGTTGGTAATTTACCAACGTATTTTTAATTGGTTGGTAAAATTAGCAACAAAATTCCATCGTTGGTAAATGGTTGGTTGGTAGTTTGTTGGTAATCTGTTAATAAACTATACTCTATTTTTAACTATCATATTTACCAACCGATATATACTCCATTGGTAATGTTACCAACGAAAGGTGTTTGTTGGTAATATTTAGGTTAAATCACATTTGTAGGAAGTTGCTAAATTAGGCGCCATTTTTTCGCCATATTTACCAACTAAAGTATTTAGTTAGTAAAATTTTGGTTGGTAATCCGTTAGAATCCCTTGCTAAATTCTAAAAAACAATTTGGTTACTAATTTGTTGCTAATTTGCTAATGAATTTGGGTTGTTGGTAAAATCCGTTGGCAATTCGGGTTTTTCTTGAAGTGTATTAGCTGTACCAAATTTAAAATGACGACCAAACATATATATAAACCGATACCTATTTTCTGCACACAGATTTTTGCCTTATAAATACTTGTAACTAAAAGTTAAAGTCAAGATTAATTATTCTGCACGCCCGCATATTGCGGCTACATATTGAAATTTAGTGAGGTTCATGAGTCACTATCACATTATGAGTGAATGTGATAATTGAGTTGACTAATCAAGGTGCTTAATTGACTCGACGACTACTTAAAGAAATGGAAAACATAATCATCCCATAAGGTCTTCGTTTGTCTAGTTTAATAACTAAAACATTAAAATACAAAGTAAAAGAACAACAATAATTGCCCTCGTGGTCTTGGACTTTTAGCTACTGTGATTTGGTAGTTCTTGCAATTGATGTATAACCTACTCTTTTCTATATTGACTAAAATATAATTCAAAGGCGTTGAAATTAAGATTAAGGAATCAATGAACAATTGTATTTAAATTTAGTCGGTATCAAATAGAAAATCCAAAATAAGGTTAATAAATAAAGATGTTACATTAAAAAGAAAAACATAAGATAACAATAATGACAAGATATGTACTCCCTTTATTCGACTTTACAAGACTTTCTTTTCAGTTTGTAAAAAGAATATGATAGCAATTTGTATTGTAAAACTCTTTATAACTTTAGAGTTTTCAATTAAGCTTACTAACGTGACTTGTTAGAATTCAACGTGATATAAAAGCTGGTTATAAACAACATGGTTGGTTCTTTTTTTACCATTTTGGGGCAAGTGGCCAGATAGTCGATTTTGTGATTAATATTGAAGTTATAGTTGCAGTGTATAAAAGTTTATAAATTTAGCACTAGGGGTGTATATGGACCCGGTTGGTTCGGATTTTTTAAACGCCAAACCAAACCAATTGCGTCTGGTTTTTAAATTTATACACCAAACCAAACCAATAAAATTCGGGTTTTTCAACCTCGGGTTTTCTCGGGTTTTCGGGTTTTTTTCGGGAATAGTCTTGATACAAAACATATAACTTTTACTTCAAATATTTCTTTAGTCCTAATAAGATACAACTATATAATTAAGGTGTTTCTTCAAGAAAATAACACAAAATGTGAGAAGAGTGATGACATTGTATTAAAATATTCAACAAAAGCTAATAAATTCGGTCAAAATAAATATTGCTAATTAACAAGCCATAAAGAAAATGACCATAATCTAAAAATACTAAGTCATGCTAAAATAAGTAGGGCTAATAAGTATTAATTACATGACAAAGAAATAAAACTTAAGTTATGTTTTTTCACTCTCTAAATAAATTATGCAAAGGCGGAAGAATAGATATCCAACATTATTGTCATTCCTAGTAGTAAATTGAATTTCTTTTGTTAGCATTAGTGTTGAGTTAGTTTTGGTTTGGACTTTATTTGAGTTGGACTTTATTTGAGTTATTAACATCCATAGGATATAAAACTTATTGACATTCAAAACTAGAAGTTCAAGCTTGAATAATATGATAATAGTTAAAGAACTACGAAAAAATTTAAGAAATATTTATAAATTACATTACAAATAAATATTTTTATGTATAAAATATTTTAAAATTTGAATACATGTAATGTCGGGTTGGTTTGGTTCGGTTTGACTTTTTTTAGTTAAAACCAAACCAAACCAATTATGGTCGGGTTTTTTTCAACCAAACTAAGTCAAACCAAACCACTAGTCGGGTTTTTTTCTCGGTTTGACTCGGTTTATCGGTTTGGTACGGTTTGTCGGTTTACTTTGTACACCCCTATTTAGCACCATTATAAAATTAACTTCAATCATACCTAATTGAAGTTATAAAATTCACATATTAAGTTTGGCTACTAAGGCCAAATTCCCGACATTTTGCTTGAAGTTTGGCCTTCCAAGTTCTAACCCTTTTGCTTAAAGTTTGGCTTGCCAAGGTCAAACATCCGATAGTTTTGTTTGAAGTTTAACTTAACAAGACCAAACTTCCGACAATCATGCATGAAGTTTGGCTTGCCAAGGCCAAACTTTAAATATGTATGTTTGAAGTTTCAGACATATGTTCGCAACTGAAAGTAATTTTTCTGAAGTTTGAATTAACAATTTTCATATATCACTGCCAATATTTTCAAACTTTTCCAAAAAAACTTGATCACTTGATTTAAACTTAATTTTCATATTCGAAATTCAAGGCTCATTTCTTTAAACTTACAACAATGATGATTTTAATGAGGGAAATCATTAACTGGCTATAGATACAATTCTTTTTTAAACATGACTGCACCTTATAAAACGTTGTTCAAATAGATAATGGGGTAGAACTACTTCACTATTTTGCACTGTATATGTTTTAGCCCAGAAGCGTATTCTTGACATGTGGAAGAAGTGCATACATATTCGATTTCAGTATTTCCATTTAAGTTATACCCAAAAATTTAAAAGTGTTGTAAGTTTAACCGTTTTAAGTTATCTTCAAGTTCAGTGGGTATTTCAGCTTTAAACATACAATATTCAAAGTTTCACTTGTCAAAGCATAACTTTAGATAATTTGAAAGCAAGTAAACTTCAAATATTTTTGCATGAACTTAAGGCTCATATGCGTAAAGTTCTTCCATTTTTGTCTGGACCTCAGCAATTTTAATTTTGTATGAACTCAAGGCACTTATGCCTAAAGTTTAGCTATTTTGCCTGATGAACAACTTTTTGCTTGAACATAAGGCACATATGCCTAGTGGTGTTAAATGGCAGGTTGAGTTAAATTTGAGCGAATCAAAATGAGTTGAGTTAATAAATGAGGGGGTTATTGACCCACTCAAAAAGTTATTTGGACTTAAATAGATTGCGCTAAAAAGCGGATCATAACCCAACCCAATCCAACCAATTCTTACTAAGTTTTAATTTCTTCATTTGTTCTTTTATATTGTTTTAAGTACCTAATAAAAAAAATCTTCTTTATTATGGCTATATATAACATATCAAACAAAAAAAGTATCTTTCTGAAACATTTTGACAAGGTTTTTAATAGGTCATTTAGGCTACATATCAATCCAATTTTAAAATGAGTTGAATTGGACATATCAAAATGGGTTGAGCCAATACATGGGGCGAGTTGTTGATCCACTAAAACTTGAACGGGTTGGCAAGTCACACTTTCATAGGCTAATTTTGACACATCTACATATGCTTGAAGTCCAACTATTTTTCGTCTGAATTTCAGTCATTGAACAAATATTCCCCCCACAAATAGTTTACTTTCGATATTCGACAATCTAACACACAATTCAACACCAAATCTACTCCAGATGAACTCAAATTTGAAATTCAAGTTTCAACTTTCAAGTATCACAAAAAGCAAATCTCTATCATCAATTTGTTAAAACAACATCTAACAATCTCGTTTGCATCAATGGTAATTTGCCAAATTTTTTCCAATCTTTTCCAAAAATACTCAATTGATTTGAATTCACTTCTAATACTTGAAATTCAAGACTTACTTCTTCAAAACATTATATCTTAATTGCTAAAAATTTAGAAAACACTATTATTCGACAATTAAGAAGGAGGAAAGTTGTGTTTTCGTTTGATGTTGGCTTGTTTTTGTCTAATGTTTGTCAAAATTGTGTACGGATTAATTATTTTAAAAAATCGGATACAACATGAATAACAATTTAAACGGGGTGCCCATGAAATTTTTACTGGACATAGGACAGGCAGTTCGCAGTAATGTCCTTATTTTGGGGTGATCTTTTATTTTTGGCCATCAAAATGAAAGTATTTAACTTTTGCCCTTCGTCTAAAACCTCAGGGTTCCGGATTCGAACCCCTGCTCAGGCGAAAATTAAAAAAAAAAAAAAAAAAAAAAAAATCGCTAGGCGAGAGGTTGCCTACAAACTGCATCCATCGGGCAAATTATGCACAATGGGGCTCTCCCGCAAGATAGAGTTTGCAAACTATGCCTTAAGATACCTTAAGTTTTACGGGCAAACTGTGCCTTATAGAGTTTTGGGCAAAACTACGCTTTTGCGCTTTTGCCTTCAAAATTCTACTTTGCGAATCCAAACCTCTGCCATGAGAATTTTTTTTTTTTTTGAGGGGTTCGAACCCGGCCTCGGGGGTATTAAGCGAAGGACAAAAACTAAAGACCACCAAGTTGAGGGCCAAAAATTAAAGACCATCCCAAAAGGACAATCCTCGCCAAAAAATGACATAGGACACAAACTCCCATGGGCTACTTGTGGGCCCTTGGAACTTTTCCTTTGTGGGCTATTCAGATACATTGGCCCAAAAATTTTCATCATCACTCATCACTCATCACTCATACAAGGCGAGTGGCCCAAATATATGTAAGCTCCAATTAAGGGTTGAGTGATCCAATTGAGTTAATAGCCTTAAGAGCAAACTTTTTTTAAGGATTACGCCTTATGGGGCATACTTTTAGTTATGTTTTATGGGACAGACTTTTTAGCTAAGGCATTACTAAAAGTTTCCTTGAAAAAAAAAAAAAAATATATATATGTTGGGGAAAGTCAATACTTATTTTATTTTTTTTGGCTTATAAATTATTTTAAAAGTACGGGAGGGGGCGGACTTTTAGATAAAGTAAAGCTAAGTCAAACAGCGGAATTATTTTTTTGAGCTTATTTGATATATATATATATATATATATATATATATATATATATATATATATATATATATATATATTTATAAGCAACCTATAAGCCAATCCAAACGGGCTCTAAGCATTTAGATATCATGTAGATCCTTTTCCTTTTGAAAAAAAAAAATATATCAAATCCACTTTTTATTGGCACTCGAATTTATTAAATATATTACGATGTTAACAGGGAAATCGAAAACGTTTCATTTTCACATTTTATCTTTAGAGATACTTTACTCACTATTAGCTACTGATTGACAATCGACCCAGAGTTGTCGTCTCATAATAGGGAGAATAGGGGAATTTGAGGCAAAATTTAAAGACTATTTTAAGAAGGGCCCAAATGGAGTAAATGATATAGGTCACAAACTCCCATGGGCTGTCCCTTGGAATTTAATAATTTATTTCATCATCACTCATACAAGGCATTATATGTAAGCTCTTAAGAGATTTCTTCTTAAAGTTTATATCATAATTTAAAATTATATCAAATCCACGTTTTATGGTGATTTTTACAATATATTACGATTTAATCAAATAGAAAACGTTTCATTTTCACATTCTTATCTTTAGAGATACTTTACTCACTATTAGCTACTGATTGACAATCGACACCAGAGTTGTCGTCTCATAATAGGGAGAATAGGGGAATTCAAATTCAAATTTTAAATTTTATTAGTTCGAGATTGGGATTCAACCACAATTTATTTAATTTATTGATTTTTAAATTTGTTGTTTGATACTAATTTAGAGAATTTGATTTGAGCGAAAGCTATCGTGTTGCTTTTTTCTTTGCTTCGTGAGGCACCAATTGGACTATCAGGAATAATGCTGAACAATCACAGGATAATTAATCCGTAATGAAGAATTACACAAACATGTGATGAAATAATCTCACATTTTATTTTGAGATTATAACCTTATTTCACATCAAATAATTTCTAGCAGCATAAAAATTCAATAGTCTGCAAAGGAGTCTCTGGTTCATGGGATAAGGTGAGATTATATTTATATCTTATTTGGTTGAAGATGTAAATTTATCATGCGATAATTCATATTTTCATATTTCAACAACAAAATATAAATTTAATCTTGAATATCTCATCCTATCCTATCAAAATTTGGTGTTATTTTATTTCACCTACTAAATAAAATAAATTAGTCTAAAAATTATAATCCCGAAATTTCCGAACCAAACGACTCCTTGGTATACATAAATTACATATACAATAAAGTAATAACCGGAAAAAACTACTTTGAATTTATTACATGAGAAATTGGGCGGTGGTCTACTATATCCTATGTAACTATTCAACTGCCGACCATGAACAGAATCTTTTCTAGGTAACCATTGTCTGAACACAACAAACATTAATATAAAACGACGTAATGCTCATTTAATTCGAACCACAACACCTCTTTTCCATTTTGTTTTTATTTCCTGATTTTTCTTCTTCTTTTGTTTTTACTACCTGATTAATTTGTTGTTTTCTTCTCTTTTCTTTTGTTACTTATTATGAAATTTCCAATATTTAATCAAATCCTCGGTGGGACTAAAGATTACAATAGTGTTATATCTCATGTGTACGTGATATTTTAATATGGCTTTAAGCCTTTAACTTTCTATAAGCTACTTTTTTCATAATAATGGGTTTCGAAGTAATCTACACATACTTCAACAATTTCATCGAATACTTCACCTGTCAAACCGCTTATTAGTACAAAAGAAATGATTCATTAGAATATTAATCAATCATTTTATCGCATACTTATTACTTGCCTAAAAAGTGGTTGATGCAACGTTCAAGCATTGAGTTCATATGAACTTAAGACTTTTGATGTGGAATATAACTTATTTATATGTAAAATTCACTAAAATTACAATAAGTGGCATGTTAAATCCATGATTCTAAATATAATAAGTTCAATACAAAAATCTTGAATATCAAATGCGTATAATTTAAATTTTGAATCTGATCTGTCTGCCTAACCTCCCACCAATATAAGCACCGAATCAATTTGTCCACCATGTTTCAATTAACTCACCGAATTCTCGTTACCTCAGCTTCTATTGAAAACTCTTGACTATTAAAATTTAGATATATACCGATAAATCATTTTCATCTTTGTGGTGAGTTGAATCTGGATTTCCCATGATTTCGCATGTTGCATTAACATTAGTTCTTACTTTAATATCTTTTTCTAAGCTGTTAAAAGAATTATTTAAAATTGTTCACACACATGAAATGATGCACATTCTTTCGTTTCGTGCATGTTGTTCAGCAACTGTACTAGAAAAATTTATTAATCAATAACTGCACTTTCCCGTTCGTTAATCCATCAATTCGGTTTCCACTTTTGAAACTTAAAGTTTTTTTTTTTTTCCTTTTATTACCTCTCGATTCAGTGGAATCCTTTATTCAAGAATTAGCATTTATTTATACACAAATATTCAAGACTTAAATGTTTCAAAGTCTTCTCTTCTTTAAATTAGGATCAGAATATTTTTTTCCTTTTTTACCTCTCGATTTAGTGAAATCCACGTCAGAATATTTCCCTAGCAGTGTACACTACTCTTTTTTTTTTTGAATGGAAATTTAATACTGCTAGCGTATTATTAGTTGAATAAAATGAATATAATCTACAAATTGACCTTGTCATCTTTATGCTAAATGCACGTTTCGTGTTATTATAACCATTGAGAGACACAATTATTCAAATCACAGATCTAATAAGATGATGGAATCTTACTCTTCATTGAGGTCAAATTCAAACAATTTGTTTTCTTACTGTTTGCTTTTGCGTGGCAAAGCGTTTCTCATGTGCAAGTCACGTGTGATTCATTTATTATTATTATTATTATTATCAAATGGTCAAACAATTTTTTTCTTACTGTTTTAACTTTTCGTGGCAAAGCGTTTCTCAAAATTAAGTCACGTGTGATTCATTTTCTATTATTATTATTATTATTATTATTATTATTATTATTATTATTATTATTGTGTTTTATTATTATTGTTATTATTATTTTATATTATTTCATTATTATTATTATTATTATTAATATTATTGTTTGGTCCATATTTGTTAGTTTTAACTAGTCGGGCAGATGGTGTTCGGGGGACAATGGTATATCTACCCAAAACATAAGTGATGGCATTAGCTGAAAATTAAACTTTCACTTGAAATATAAAAATAAATTTGGAGTTCGATGATCTTATGTGTTGAAGAATGAAAAACTCTCACATTGATGGTTAATGAGATGGATGATTACTTATATGGACTTGGCCGATCCTTTCCTCATAAGCTAGCTTTTGAGGTTGAGTTAGGTCTAAGATTTGAATAATGAAAAACTCCCACATTGGTCTCCCTTATATTCTTTTACATTATAAAAAAAAAAGTTAATAATCATAATTTCTTTGGTCCAATAAAATGGCAGTTATCTGGATATAGTTAATAGTTATTCTCTCTGTCCCAATTTGTTTGACACTTTTCGCTTTTCGAGAGTCAAACTTTTTAATTTTGATCGTGTGTTTGAACATAGAATCCTTAAATTTTTTGAAATAAAATTTACATATTTGGAAACTACGTAAAAAGTACTATAAGTCACCATAATTAATAATTTAAAACATTTAAAAGACATATGAAAAATTTACGATCAAAGACAAACTCATTTGACTCTCGAAAAATAGAAAGTGTTAAACAATTTGGGACGATGGGAGTAATAGTTAATACTACTGAATACTCCCTCCGGATCAAAAAAAGAGTCCACTCAGCCTTTTTTTCTTGGATCAAGAAAAGAGTCCACTTAGCAAATTAAGAAAGAATTAACCTTATTTTTTCATATTTACCCCTATTAGTTGTTAGATGATCAAATCCCAATGCCTATTTAATTAGGGGTAGTTTAATCAAATTACTTATTTTTTATCTAAAAAAAATTAGTATAGAGTTGTAAATGGTCATTTTGAAGGATAGATTTGCCTTGATAGGTAGAGACTGGAGTCCATGTCCTTCCTTATTTATTTATTTTTTGCAGCCCATGTCCTCCATTTATCTTCTCACATGTGCTTCGTCCTTCATTCACATTTATTGTTTTCTTTAAACTTCCATTTAAGACTCTAACGGCCAACTGGATTATCCCTTGTTTATTTACTCAAAAGTCTTTAAGTTGATTTTTAAAATTTATTTGATATCATCTTACCTTTACCTTCTCAACATTCAAGTTATCTCTTCTTCTTTTTTTTTTTTTTTTTTTTTTTTTTTTTGTGGTTACCATCGAAACGATAGTTATATTAACTAACATACATCATAATTATAATATACAAGTCACCATGGACCAATAAATCGTGTGGAGTAAAGTCAATTTCAAAAATATCTTAAATATTCCTAACATGGGTAGTTCTTACTTTGTCTGCTATTAGTGCATTCATGACCTAAAAAAAAAAAAAAAAAAGGAGGAATTGACATGCATACGACATGGTAAAAGATGATACTCCATCTATCCCAATTTATGTGCCACTTAAATCACCATGTGAGAGGAAGAAGATGTGTAAAAGATGAGTCATGTTTATTAGAAACGGGTTTGGATGTTAACTCGGGTTCGATCTTTTAATTGGGTTAAAAATTATGTAGATCAATGAAAAATGGTCACTTGTTTAATGAAAATCCATGTCATATTTTGTTTACTCAATTTTTGAACCTGAAAAAAACGTTAAGGGCATTTTTAACCCAATAAATAAAAGGAGGATATTTTTGAAGCATTTTCAATACATTAAGCATATTTTTGAGCCTTTTCCGTTTATATAAAGGTATTCCATACCTGCACTGTTTTCTTTTATATTTTTCTAATGCTACTTGTTGACATGAAGCTTCCAAAAGAAGACAGACGAAACAGGACGATAAAACTGGATAATATATAAATGAACCTGTTCAAGATTCAAAATTAGCCAAAATAAGATGATGGGATATATGTGGCACCATAAATTGCTGACTAAGTGATATCA